>NW_010557515.1:0-16519 GCF_000687285.1 Phaethon lepturus | reverse complement strand
CTACACAATGCAGTACACTCCTAAATCATATGTAAATCTTTACCTTGGTGCCACTGTATATTTGCTGGAGTATAGCTACGGACTGTAACAGAGTTTGTTAACACCCAAATAAAAACACTGATTAGAAAGGAAACTCTAACTCAGAGAGAAGCTTTTGAATGACTTCACAGAAGAAGTTCCATTAAACACGTTTTGGATTATTTCTCCCTAAACCTTGTGGATTTTTCCATAATAAAGTAAGTTGAGATAAATTTTAATGGCTTTTTAGTGTGCCTCATTTATCAGAAATGAAAAAATATCTTCCATCTGTACTGCCATTGGTTGCCCTATCATCACTTAAATAGGTTAATCTAACATTGGCATTCCTTTTTAAAAAATCAGCTGCAGAAAGATAACAAAACAAATTCTAGAAACATTACGCTAAGCAGCAGAAATCTGTTCAGTACTATTTGTACTACAGTGTACTTCAAATTCATTCCTATTTATAAATTGAGAGGATTGTGCATAACAGAAAAATCTAATTGGGGATAAAGTAGAGATGTATGTTCACCATTTCATTGTTGGTTTTTCTTTAAAAAACAAATCAAAACCAACTCAAAATAAGGACCTAGGATGGAACACTTTCATTAACCCTGTTCATCTATTCACTACTCTTCAGCAAATGCTGAAACCTCAAACATCACTGCTTTATTAAATCTTTACATATACCAATAATTATCTAAGACAACTGGAATAAAGGTCATCTTCTTTACTTTACTTCCCTAAAAAGTCCATTAGGTATCAAAAGCATTGCAATTATAAAGTCCAGATATATGTTTGCATAAAAAGACCATCTATTATCCGAGCAGGAGGACTCCCATTTTATTTCAGGAAACTTCCACAGGGTTTTTAGTTTCTACCTCCATCACCAGAACAAAGTATGGCCATTAAATGTTAAGTAAGTCTTTGGGTTTGTTTTTTTTTTCCGGTAACACACATGAACTTCCTGTGCATGCTTGCAAGCACTACTAGCATATTCAGTTGACTTGTTTGAAATCATTAACCACTATTGTTTTCATTGTAGCAATATGAATATGACTAGCACAAAAAATGGAATAGAAAGAAACTGAAAGGCTATAGGGAGGGTCAGAGTAGAGAGTTCACATAAATAAAAGTTTGTTGGGGAGGTTGGTTGGTGAGGGGGGTGTTGTTTGGGGAGTGGGGTTTAGAAGAAAATCACTTGCCAATTTCCCTTACATTGATCCTTTCCGCATACAATGAGAAATAAGCATCCTACTTAAGAAGGTTTATTAAAACAAAAAACAACTAAAAAAGTTTTCTGAAAAAGAATTTTACAAAACCTGTTTAAAGATGCCTGCTCTGTGGACCCTTCCAAAATATTGGCCAGATTTTCAAAGCTGTTTATCATTTCTCTCAAGTGCTTTTAAGTAACATCTATTAAAATTAAAAGTCTCATGTTCTGGCATAAATTTAGAAAACAGAACATTATGTTCACATACTCAACTGCTATCAAGGTACCTAGGGAAGGAGTCAGCCACCCACCTTCTACTGCTTTTGAAACTCATAGCCTCAATGAATTATGCATCACACTCAAGAAGGATGCACAGATTAATAAACAATACAGGTTTCATAAACAGAGGTCTGTCCTCACAAACAATACTTCTGAAAATAAAACTGGCAAGACTTAGTTCATATAGCAAGCATCTTCTAGGTGATACTGTAACTGCTATGATGCATAACTCTTAAATTCATAAACATGTACAATACCTGGAGAAGACTTTCTATGGCATGAAAGCCACGAATTAAATTCAAAGCCCCACATAACAGACTAAGCACAAATGACACAATCCCTGGCAGAGTCACAGGTTCCAGACGCTGATGAGGAGCTGCAAAGTGAAAGATAGAAAAAAGATATCAAAGGTCAAAGCAATGTCTTTAGAAATTTAGTAAAATAGTAATCTAATTTTTCAGTGGCTTCTAGCTCAAGAAGAGATCACTGAAGCAAACCGCAAAATGTCACTTTTTTTTCTAAAAATAAGAAGAAACATTTTAAGTATTTCAACACAAGGTTAATAAAACATATACTTTCCTTCAATTCACATCTATAATTGTCTTATGCTATTTAGTCTTTAACTTAATACATTCAGTTTATTCAGTATGGTATGAAAGCTGCTCAAACATGCCAGGAAATCAATGGCAAATGATGTACTTCCTAGAGAAAGTTGTCTACAATTAGTAGCCAGCTACTAAGTCACCTACTTAAGAGCTCCTCTCACAACCTCCGCTACTGAGACTGACTTAACTTGTTTGCTGAACAGAATGCCATGAGGCAAAGGTATTACAGATCCCTACCTTAAAAAAACAGCCAGTGAGTGCTACCAAAGACACCAATAAAAAGACAGTTCTGAAAGTAAGCTAGTATCCGTACTACAACCTTATACAGACCTTCCAGATAGTGCTTAGAAGTCTCCTACAAAACACATTAAAATTAAAACACACTTTCTTTCCACGCACACCCACTCTTTCAGGCTTATCTGGAGTCACAAGTACATAACAGTTGTGTATGTTCCTCATTACTGTCCCTTTCCATAATTAATAAGAGAAAACAAATATGACAAAACAATGCAAAACTGTTAAAGAGTCTAGGCAACACTGGGAAAACAACAGGACTACTGAGCCATACTTAAAATCATTCTGTTCAAGTCAACGAAGTGTAAAGATGTGAACAATGAGGTTAATGAACCGTAACTTTAATAGAGAGAGGGGTGTCAATCCTGGTTGTTTGCATTGCACAGATCCAGGAAAAAAGGCTTTCCAAACAGTTTATGAAGTTACAGAACCTAAAGAAAAAATGACAAAAGGTATTTCACATTGATAAGCAGACAGGGCTCTCTAATTATGAGTGTGTGATAACTTATAACACAAAATTAGTTCAGTTAACTCATTCATGCTGAACTTAACAGTGCAATCAGTTGGGTTTTTTTAAACAAAAGTATAACCCATGTTTAACTTTCAGAGCTTATTGCTCTTCTAACTGTAGTGCATATTAGAGGAATACTACCAGCACTCACTCAGTTAAGGTTAGATATGCTATTTGCATACCAAGCAACTCTTTTTCAGTGACTCGTAACTGGTTGTGTTCATAGAATCAAAGAATCGTTTAGGTTGGAAAGACCTTCAAGATCATCAAGTCCAACCGTTAACCTAGCACTGCCAAGTCCGCCACTAAACCATGTCCCTCAGCACCACATCTACACATCTTTTAAATACCTCCAGGGATGGTAACTCAACCACTTCCCTGGGCAGCCTGTTCCAGTGCTTGGCAACCCTTTCGGTGAAGAAATTTCTCCTCATATCCAATCTAGACCTCCCCTGGCACAACCTGAGGCCATTTCCTCTTGTCCTATCGCTTGTTACTTGGGAGAAGAGACTAAAACCCACCTCGCTACAACCTCCTTTCAGGTAGCTGTAGAGAGCAGTAACATCCCCCCTGAGCCTCCTTTTCTCCAGACTAAACAACCCCAGTTCCTTCAGCTGCTCCTCATAAGACTTGCGCTCCAGATCCTTCACGAGCTTCTTTGCTTGTCTTTGGACATGCTCCAGCACCTCAACATCCTTCTTGTAGTGAGGGGCCCAAAACTGAACACAGGATTCAAGGTGCAGCCTCACCAGTGCCGAGTACAGGGGCACAATCACTTCCCTCCTCCTGCTGGCCAACCTATTTCTCATACAGGCCAGGATGCTGTCGGCCTTCTTGGCCACCTGGGCCCACTGCTGGCTCATGTTCAGCCGGCTGTCAACCAGCACCCCCAGATCCTTTTCCCCTGGGCAGCTCTCCAGCCACTCCTCCCCAAGCCTGTAGCGTTGCATGGGGTTGTTGTGACTCCAGTGCAGGACCAAATACTTAGCCTTTTTGAACCTCATACAGTTGGCCTCGGCCCATCGATCCATCCTGTTCAGGTCCCTCTGTAGAGCCTTCCTGCCCTCCACCAGATCAACACTCCTGCCCAACTTGTTTTGGTTTATTTTTTTTAAACCATCTCATCTAGAGCATGGTAAAAAGCTGAAGGTGTTATGTGACATTTTAGCCAAAAGTAGCTGCATTTCATTAACTGGTAGATAAAATTATTTCACTGCTCTCCATGCACAGCCCTCCAGACAATCTGATTTTCCACATATATCAGAGTAACTTTAAAACATCGTGTGATAAACCAGTATTTAAAACACCTCCTTGAGAATCATGGAGGCAAAAAGTAAAGAGTCTTGTCAGCTAAATCAAAACAGTCTATGAAGGATCATAAAATAGTAACTTTTCTCTCTTATTAAATATGAAACAAATAAAAAAAATGTAAAGGACATTGCATACTGCTGGTGATGTCATTAAGCTCTCCAGGTCTTAATAAATTTCAGTGTTACAATCAAAACATCAAGAGTCAGTTAAATACAAAAAAAATAAAGGCAAAACCAGAAGAATAAAGGAGGAGTGGCAGAGAAGGCAGGGTAAAGGACAGCTGACCTTGAGTCAGTACATCCATAAATCTTAGAAATATGATAACTGCCATATCAAAAACTCTCTGACACAAGCCAAGGATCAAATAAGCACAAATTCTAAATGAAAATGTTGAAATTTAAATAAAAACGTATGAACTTTACATGATGTGAGAAACTGCACTACTCATAAGGACATTTATTTAAAATTAAATGTAAAAAAAAAATTTGAGTATGCAATCAGGCAAAAAGTAACTTAACTGTTACATCATTGGAAAAAAGCTCAGAAAAGAATAAATTTAATCCTAACCTAGAACATCACACATCAGCATGGTGTCACCCTATTTCTAATGCCTGCCAACACCTACCTTCACCTCTGAAGCAAAATTCTATCTGTAATCTGCACACTTTTACGCTTCACACATTAATAATTACCCCGATTCCTCACTACACAGCACAACTGGCTAAAGGAAAAGGGCTGCTATTTTCAATTACTTTAACAATATAAGAGGCCTAGACACTAGACCTTGCATGCACATCCAATGACAAGTATAAGCAAGTAACAGACAGTGCTTCATCAGCATAGCCAAAACTAACGCATCAAATTCTGCTATTCTGTGTAATAAAACAATGTTTGTGTCTACCTAACTTCCTACCTCTGCATGCTATCCAACCTGATTTAACATACTTAATTAACTTATAGCACGTCATATTTTAACAGGGCAGCATACTCAGCAAATTACACTAGGCAAACCATATCTTTTTGTGAGAGTTTGTCCTTAGAGCAAAGGAGAAACTCTGAAGTCTAGCCAGCTGAGTGGGTAGCAATGATGCAGAGAAAGTTCTTTTCAAGGGTGGAGAGAAGTGATGAATGTAAAGAATTACAGAACTTTTAGCAGACTTGCTAAAAAAGACACTGTTATTCAATAGCATCTAAAATTTGGAGAGCCGGAGAAGGAGCAAAGTGCAAACCTCTCGTAATGGACAGCCTTCTGATAGTGAGTTTCTACAGCAATTCAAGCAAGGAATGGATAACTGAACAGAGAGATCTATGGAATTCAGAGGAAGAAGAAAGTAACTGAAAGAGGGGAGAAAAACAGAAGAAAGTCATCATGGAAAGGAAAGAAGACAACAGAACTGCTTTTATAAGACAAGTTCTGAAGAGGTACGTAAAAAAATTGGAAGATCATCTGCCAATTATTGTTTAATTGTACTTTATAGTAAAAAGGGAAGTGGTCCTTATGCGTTTTAATTTAGGACCATATGATCTTCCAACACTTCTACTCAGAAAAGTGATAAAAACCTCATCTCCCACTACATGGACAACTTTAAAAATACAGCGAATTTTTACACAAGCAGAATTGTCTTTTTTTTTTTTTTTCCCCCCCTTTTTCCAATTGCAGGTAGTATGAACCTAGATGATTTTCAGTTAACCAGTTGTCACTTGTGCTACTATAATCTTTTCCACAAACCAGGATTCCACTGGAACATGAAAAAAGTAACAATAATGTAAGCATCAAAAGTAGCCAAAAAATTTTATCACAGCATGCCACACCTTTAAAAAGAGCACACACATATAAGCAGTAGATAATTAAAGGTATGTACAGCACCGCTTATAAGATTCCAGTCTTCTAAACAGTTTAAACATCTTCATACATTTCCTTTATGAATTTTCCAGAATCTATCTCCAATACTGTTAAATTGCAAATACAGAGATTGTAAGCTATTTCTACACTGTCTCATAGCACCTGGCATTCTCAGGATCAGGGCCCCAGCAGTATAAATAGAGCACCCTAGCAATTTTGTTCATTTTTTATCTTCAGTAGAAAGTAGTTTTCAATCTTCTAGAGGAATCCTTACAAGTAAAAGTAGTTTAGGATAATACACTGGCAAAGAGACCTTATTAATATACATATAAACTGCACAAAATTAACTTGATCTCTTATATTACAGAACTTTAGGAAGTGTTTAGATTTACGACTGCCATTTTCACCCTAACACTGTAAAGTGAATGGCATCGGTGTACATCTGCCCAGGATAACTAGCCTTACAGACAGAGGTACTTTTGGAAAAAAGGGGGAAGATACAAAAATCAACACTTCCTTTCATTCTATTTAAGATTTTGCCTCACTAAACTTGAAGACTGAAATCAGGTTATATCAGTTTCACATGTGGAGTCCACATCTTAGTGCAAGGATCTGGTGAGGTTTAAGTTTTCCATCCTGCTGGGAAACATCTAAAGGTGGACCTTAAGCTGATTCAGAGCATTCACTTAATAGCACAAACCTTTAACATAGTTCAACCACACAATTCCATGTTTACATCCTACACAAAGCAAATTAAATTTAAAAAAAATTAATGACTGCTTAAATGAATGTGGCAAGTACATACAAAATTGCTATTATTAACATCATACACAAGGCATTTATTTTAGAGAGTACATCTTTTGGCCAGCACAGCTCTTTGGATTTTCACCATCACAGATGCTTCCTAGAGTGATGCTTCGCCCTCCAGCTGCTCTAACTCCTGACACTATGGTCTTAGCTTATGTCATCACTGGGTTTTACTGGGCAGAAATAATAATTTTGATAAGTCTTAAAAGGTCAGAAAGAGGAAGATCATCTTGTTAATGCTTATTTTCACGTAGATTTTTTTTTTCTTCAAAAAGCAGTCCATTGAGTAGATCCACTTCTCTCTCCTAGTACCTTGGGAAAATATGCACTTTGAGCAGAGAACAAAACAAACATCTAAGCTAAAATACATGTAAGGTCATGGCAGCTTTATGCTTTAAGAACATCACTGTGAAAATGTTTTTTTAAAAAGAAAAACATATTAAAGGCTAATTCTACTACCCTGCATCTGTCTCATTTAAGGATGCAAAAACAAAAGTCTGAAACTTACCTGCAGATATCTTACCAGTACCCTTATATTCTGCCATGGATAAATGTGCAAACCCATTAGCTGAATCAAGTTCTGACACAGAAATTTGATAAGGTGGTCTCAGTTTGATTTCTGTCTGCATGTCAGCAAGATTCATCTTTGTTGACAAAGAACGTGTGTTGTTATACCTCTGTTTGGTCCTCTGAATGAAATTATCTGTGTAGAATTTAAAATAAAAAGGTATATTCTTATGGACTTTTGTTGATTAAATAATCCAAGACCATGCAGCTTTATGTACTACATACTTCACAAATTGAAATATATTGATTGAAATACTTGTATTTATCGTGGAATTTTTAATACTATTTCTGTTTTGTGAGTAATATATCATGGGCTATTTAATTCTGCAGTAAAAAAAAAAATAAGCTCTAGAAATCTCATTACTTAAAACTGTGAATGACTTTTCACTGCACGAGACTGAATGCATTGCTAATACAATGGATTTACTGCACCTATTCTAACTTTTCTGTTAGTTTAGTAAATATCCTTATGAAAAAATTACCTCCTCCATTCAAGTATAAGCTCACTTGAGTATGAAACGTGCTTGTAAAATATTAAAGCGGAGAAAATTAATACAGTTTTTATAGCTGTATAATACTGTAAAGTCTTACATTCTAACTTAACAGCTAGTAGAACGAGGAAGGCACTGGGAAAAAAAAAAAAGAGTGTTCATAGAAATCTTCACAAGGAAGACAACAATGTTATATAGAAATTGTTAAAAATTCCCCAACTGAATTACAGGCAGGAATTAACCAACTGGAATATGTTCCCCTGTATTTCTAAAACTGCAGTTCTGTTTGCATTAATGCATTTTATAAGAATATTTGAAATAACTGCCTAACATATAGTATTAAAGCGACAGATATTAATGGAATCTGTAACAGCTGTTATCTGGTATATATGACATTAGCTGTATTTGGAGCTTTCATGACAGAAAATTCAATGCTTCACTATATCCTAAGACAAATAAAAATCTCTCCCTTTCATGCACGGAACAAAAATTAGAGCACGGCTAAGAGCAAACATGGAATTGCAATCTCCTACTTGAGAAATTTATGAAGCTCAATGCCTTAAAGTATTTCAACAAGTATGAAGTCAAACAACTCCTAGTATTATCAAGCAGGAGAAGATCAACTCCAGATTTGGTCACACAAGACTTAAACCAAAACCTACTGGAATGAACAGCAAGATTACAAACAAGTTTGGATAAAACTCTAGTAGCCTAATTTAATGCCCACAAAAGTTTCTTTACTGACTCCAATGGGAGTTAAATTAGACTGTAAATCCACCTGAAATACAGCTATAAACTGCCTTGGACATTTTTGTTTTGTGTGCACCATGTTGTACATCTGTTTAAATATTCATTTGTCTTAGTGTGAGAACCAAGAAAAAGAAGGCAGATCCTTACCAAACTCTATAAAACAGTATGGTCTGACAGCAGTATTTGTCTTCATCATATTGTAGGTAGTGATGAACTCTTTCTGAAGCTCATCCAGGAAGCAGAAAGCCAGGACACTGGGATAATTTTCAGTGCACAACATCATATAACTTACTCCCAGAGAACTGATAAAGCTATAATTGAGACAACAAATTAAAAATTTCAAATTTAAATACAGATAATTCGCAGCTTCACTAGTTTGATCTCATAATCAGAAAAGCAAAAACTGCTCTGTGATAGCCAAGGAATTAATGCTTACTGAAAAGTCCAACACAATTTTTTTCTAGGCAATGATTTACTTTAGCACCGCATTGTACCATCATAGGAGAAGCTGCGTTATACATACATGTGTATGGATATATACATGTGTGTATACATATGTACACATTGTCACATACATGGAACAGAAAATAACATAAAGCTTTTGAGATACAGAAACACAGCAGATTTGTCCCATAATAGCTTTTCATTCATCTCAAATGCAGAATATGTGATCTGGCATATCCCAAACATGCAAAAACCTATCTTCAGATTTAGGGGGGAGGGTAGTAGGTTCTTTCTAAAAATATGTGAGGAAATAAAACTGTTCCGTAGAATAAGGGATTTATCATTCTCCATGGATGACTAGAGATGGCAAATATGAAATTAGAAAGGGACGATTTTCAATACGCATATCCCTATTGCATTTACACAATTCAGTAAATCGAGTTCACATTTTCATGACACATTCAAATGTCTTCAAAATCTTGATGGCTAACTTAAACTATTAAAAGTAATAAATGGCAAAAGTAATAAAAAAACATCCTGACTAAGCCTTATGTCTCATTCTTAAAAGTTTCTTTTAGGCAGATCAGTTTACAAGCCAACTACACCCAAGGTTTTAAAAAAAACATTGACTGGAAAAATTTAGTCCATGCTGGGCCTAGTCCTGAGGAATGCTGGAAACTCACAGATACCAATGGGAGATGGAGAAGGTTTAGCACTTTCTAGGATCATTCAGGTGGTATACTTTCCACAAGGTAACTTTTACATGTTTGCTAGGGGTTAGGATGCAATCACTCACCTCATCTTAAATAGCATAAGTAAATTACAATCAAAATTTAGCTCAGCTGAACTGCAGCTGAATTACCAACTACACACACATGCATCTAGTTACCGGTACTAACGAAAAAGGTCATGTATAAAGCAAAATTCTAAGTAAACAATAGATTCAAATAACTATTTCTTAATAATCCAAGTTTCATACTGCGAACAGAGGAAAAAAGACCATCTTCTGAATTATCAGTGTTGATATGCAGGTATGCTATCAAATCGACTAGCTCCAAAAATTTAGGAATTGTTATTAAAAAAGAACAAGTCAAAACACAAAAGGGTGAATAGAAAAACTTTCATTGTTGTGAAAGTGCTGGACAGAGCAGTAGGATAGGTAGGCACCACTGAACCACTCAAGACTTTACTACACACTGCCTCTACACTAGAAAAATCATTCCCACCCCCTCACTCCTTGTGTGCCATATGAAATAATTATTGACTTATGCTTGGTTTTTATGGCATGTTTTCTCTGAAGGCAACAGAAATCCTGAAGATACAATAAAAGGGCCCAATTCCATAACACCCTAACCACAGGTTTTCAGAAATACTGGGTTACGAAAGTATTTGGGTACTTTATTAAATTTGTGTAAACTAAAATGAATAGTAGTTAAACTAGCACAACAAAGAACAAGGCTGGCCATTTTCATATAAGAAACAACCTTGAAATTTAAAAAAACATTTCTAGTAGATCAAGGACTTTGATATTTATAAAAATACTGTCTATTTCAAACTAGAACTTCCACCAAAGTTTGAGCAGGTTTCAAATCTTTCTACAATTTCTCAATTTTAAATTTCTAATACATAAATACTGCTAAGAATTAATCTTAGTTTGATTAATCATTTCTAATATAAACTGTTAACTTTTCAACTTGCGGACACAACTCAGGATGTCACCAATATATAAAAAAGAAGTCTTACTTTATATTATACTGCCCGGTTTTCAGAGTACATCTATCAGGAAGCTGAGAAAGTTTCTTTGAGAGCATTTTAAAATATTTTCTACATTCCTGCATTCCCGTGCTCTGGTCATAGTCAGTAGATGCAGACAGTGGGAGTCCATCCCTCACACGGACCACAGAGGCAGATAAAATCATAGACATTGCCAACAGAGTTAATGACAATCTACAACAAAACACAAATCAGGATGAATCAGAATTAAGGTAAAAGCAAAACTAACTGAGTCAACTGTGATTAATCAACCTTCCCAAGCTGTATACTGGGCTCAGGCTTAAAATGGGGCACAGGAGGGATTTTCAACTGTAACAGATTAGAGTCTAGCTGAATAGGACCTATTAGTCTACATGAACCACAAAGCAGCAGCACATCTAATGTCACATTTTCAAATATTTTTATCTGAACTGACATAAATCCTCACCTAGAGATATGTAGACAATATATAGAGAGGATTCTCACCCTTAGAAAATCTTCACCTGTGGAGATTGAAACACTATTACTTAGCCTCAGTACTACTACAGCAATTCCACCCTTCAAGCTGTGAGTCTTCCTGTTTAATGAGACAATTATAGTCTAAACAAACAAGAACAACAGCTGGAGAGGAAAAACATGTACTGCAAAGATATGCCAGATGGAAAAGTGATCCAGGTCTTGATGAAGCAATAATATTAACGTGCTTTCATGAAACTGTGTCACTGAGTACATGCTTAAGTACCCTGACAAGCAGAGACTTATACAACTTACATACTATCAATAGGAAATCAAGGAATCAGGACAGCAATGAATGTAATCCATCTCTCCCAACTCACAACAGAATTTCTTAAACCTGAAATGTCTCTTTTCTTATCTAGGCCTCCATTTTCTTTACATCTGCAAAATGTGTCTCTCAGTATTACACCAATACTGAGCAGGTTGAAATGGTGCTTGCAAAGCCTATGTGCTTTTACAGTATTTAATTTTCAAAGCATAGAAATTACAGCTTTGTGGAATATAGTTACTTGAAAAAGAAAAAGTTGTATATTTAAACATTTCTTTATAAAATGGAGAAAATTTATAGCAGGCATTTAACAGTATAAATACATAGACTGCAGACAGTCTTTCAAGACTGAAGACACATTTTTAAAACCTTCTTCGAACCTTACGTTAAATCAAAACATCCAAAAGTTTAGGAAGACAAGAAGGATTACTTATCTGCTAAGTATCAGTACACAAGTTTGTCCTTTTACAAGTGGGAGAACTGCTAGAATTTATATGAAGCCAAAAGCAAATACTTCCTCAATTCTTAACACTGCTCAGCAGACTCCTACCATATACTACACCTATCACTTAAAAGATCATGGAAAAAATAGATTTTTGCCTCCCTCAGATGATGCTACTCAAGTTCCACAGTGTCACAAACTGCAAAACAAAACAGATTTCTGAATACAGCTGAAATATGCTTTGGTGTGCAATATTGACAAGTTTACAGCACCTTCCAAACTATGATATTAAGGATGCTTTACAAGCCTTAGCAACTGAAGGACTGTATTCTGAAAAGTTAGGAATTCAAATTTTCCCTAAATAGCACTGCCTCTTCATAAAAGAGGAAATAGCTATTTTTCCCTGAACACTCACCTCCCCTATTTTCCCCAAAGGTTATATATACATCAGGATGCTTACTGAATAATAATCAACATTCAGGCTTTTCAAGTGTATTTATTCCTCAGACAGAAAGAGCCTTATAATAATGAAAACATTGAAAATGTGTTGTAATTTTCAATTTAAGAAATTCAGCTTCATCAGCAGTCAAACTTCAATCTGCTTTGAGAGTCATCATCTTAGCTAAACAAATTCCAAATTAATACCCTTCTAATTTTACTGATATCATGTATCAGACTTTCACCAAAGTCATAACAGCAGTGGAAGCCACTGTCGCCTGTAGTCTGCTCAATACCTCTGGGCTTTTATTAGGTACACTTGTTATTTCAGCACTTCACTACAGAATTCCCTATTGTACAAAGTGCTTTGATCAGCTGGACACAAAATCAGAAAACAAAACAACTTTAGGACTTGCTCTAGATTAGCTTGCTGGAGAGAAGTATTCTAGAAATTACACCTGCAGTTCTAGCAACTTTTACCTATCTCTATTTGAGTTCATGCATATACACCCAGCAGGACAATTCACATGGAATGCACATAGCTTCTTAACTATGCACCCGTTTTCTTAACTATGCTGCTAAGCGTATAACTGTGGCAGCAGCTCCAGAGCATGACAAAATTGCAGAGGAGCTTTAAATTGTAATGGGTCTCTGACAAGAACCACCTCTACCACTTGGAACTCAAATCTTGAAATGGACTTCCGGGAGCTATATCAAGATAAACATAAGAACAACGATGTGATAGCAAAGTTTAAAATTCCCCTCATTAACTTACTTCCACAAAATGTAATTTCAGGGATCTGCATTTCTTCTGATGAAGCAAATAACTTCATTAGCACCTAATGTGAAGAAAGGAACATAGCTCCATGGACTGTTTTAGGAAAAGGTAGTGAATAGGACAGCACTGCAGCAGAAACTCAGAATCCTGTAGCCAGCTCTCAGAAGGAAAAATACTGTTGTGTTCACTTTTTAAATTATCTTGATCATTAAAGTTCATGTTGAGCCATCTGATGAGATAAAAACAAACAGAAAAAGTTAATAAATGTATTTATGGCTAACAATATTCTTCAGCTCCTTTTGTCAGGGCACGCTTATTAGAAAGGCCTGAACACACCCCAGGGAGATTACTCAGAGGTACTCAAGTAAAGAAAAAAGTAGAGTAATAGAAATATCAAAATGTTTCTATGTTATTTAAGTGAAATTGAGGAAGTCCCATCACTTCATCCATTTAAAATGGGAAAATATGTATCCATCTGTACAGAACGTGAATAACTCAGAGTAATGCAACCTTTGCCTGTGAACCCTATCGTTCACCTCATACACTAAATTTAATCAATCTATAATCTCCTCTGATCAAAAACCTGAACACTTCAGGAACATAATACAACACAACCACCGCTGTATTTCCAAAGCATTAAGATTTTCAATATTCAACCAAACAATAGTTGCTTTACTCCTACAACTAAGGACAAAGAATCTACATGTCACTAACAGCAGCATGTATGCACAGACAACAGAGAAAGCAAAGTATAAAGACCCACTTAGGGGTATTCTTTCAATGTTTATGTCTATTCTATATGTAAATAAATATTTGTATAAATCTAGAACAAAAACGGTTACTTTCTTCAAGACTCATATTTAGAGAAATTAGTCTCTCTAACAGAAGATAAGCCTCCATTAAAACCTGTCAATTCTCTTCATGCACTACGAAACCACAGAAGGTAAAAATTGCGTTTAGATGCACAGTCTTAACATCACCAATCAGCCAGGTCCTGTTACCATCATCTTAAAAACCCACCCAATGACAATAGGTACTTTTTCCTCATCTTCCTAACAGTGAAATCGGAACGTGATCTAAAAAATGAAACTAATATAAAAAAATCACTTCGGTTGCAAGATCGCACATATGTACAGAGATATGTAATACATATACTGTAACAAAACATTCAACCTTACCTGAAAATGTATCCATACAGGAAAAAAAGTTTACTAAATCTTCAAAGCGAAAGAGCTATTTTACTCAGCTCCCAAAACAGTAGGGCTCTATGGAAGAAGCCAAGTGGTAGATTTGATATAGACTTATATAGGTAGAGATTGAAGAAAGAACATTAAAGATACAATAATGTTTTCAGAACTATCTTTACATGTCTTTTTTAAACATCTCTTCAAAACTGCACAAAGTAACTTGCCATACCATCACAAATTTCATAGGTTTTCCTCTAAAAATTCTACATCCGTCAAACACATGAAGATGCCAAAAGAATGCACTTCCACTACAAATGGTCTATAAATCCATTACAGGTAGGCAGACATGAACAGCGATTGGGTTCGCTATCTCATTCTGTAACAGAACTGAGGAATATCAAATCCAACCAGCAGACGTTAGGCTCACAGGTACCATAGATGGTTCTTCACAAAACATGCAGTTAGCCAGCGGAACTGATTGTCAGAGGATGGTGTCGATGCTAAAACACTATGTGAATTCACCAGGCAGCTAGAAGAGCTCACAGAAAACTACAAAGGTTATTAAAACTAAAACACTACCCTTTGTTCAGGGAGACTCTGACTCCCAAACGATCACCAGCAGGGAAAGTACATCACAGAAGCATGACTCCATGCTTGCGCTGTTTCACTGTGTGCATCTACTTCTGGCCCATCTTTACTGACTTCCCCTCACACCGACACTTCACAGCCCCCCCCACCAATAAGGGCTGGGAGAACTCCTGGAAAAGAGGAACATGGAGAAAGCTGGCCACAGAGGGAGAGAAGTCAACTGAAATGGGCACTCCCCTGTCACTCCAACCCTCCCAATTTATTATACACATGTCAACCTCCATTGCTTTCACAAATAAAAATTATCACATGTGGCTTTAGTTTCATTTCCTCCCATGAGTGGGAAAACATGGATAATGGAAACCAGAGCCAGTTTTACTGTACTTTTTAAAGACATTATTCAAGGCAGCATCTAGAAGAGTCCTAGAAAGTGGCATACGTTCCAGTATTTTGTAACGAATTGGTCTTCCAATTTGTGATCTGACAGTAGCTGTTTTATACCTATCTGACATCTTCTCGTAACTTTTTTTACAAGTGTTTGAAAGTGATCTGTGACTATGGTTTGCTCCAGATACTTCTCTAGCTTCAGAAAAATTGAAAGAGATTCTAAGTGGATCTAGTGTAATGGCAAGCCTACCCTCCTGCACCTGCTGGCCTTCAGCACCAACTTAACTAAGGCATTTTTTGCCAGGATGGCTGCCTCTTGTGATAACCTTCCATAAAATATAAAATTGGGAAGTGGATGCAAGATGCACCCCTGCTGATGCAGAATGAAGATACAGTTACTGTGCTTACTTCAAGTGCACATAATAGTGTTGGACAATTTATGGTCCCCACTTTTCAGGGTTGTGACATCTGCATTATGCAGGCAGGAGTCTTAATTTTTCCACTCTGCAGCATACTTCAGAAATTTGTATTACAAACTAAAGCACTGCAGAAGGACACAACAAATAAAGCCATTTTGTCATCATCAGGTATGATCAGACACAGAAATAATCCGAACCAGTAGCCCATTTAATCCTTCCCATAAAGCTGAAGAAAAACGGACCTTGGGAACAGAATCAACATTCTGAAAAACTAATGGAATGGAACAAGCTGCATGCCAAAGTTTAGGAACTTGACCCTTTCATCTACCACCTACTTATATGGCAGCTTCAACACAATCATTTACACTATTTGCAGGAAGAGGTAATACGGTTACTGACTTAAACAGGTTCACACCACTTTAGATTGCAAAACTTCATGGAAAAACGTTGATGCCTACACAGAGGAGCAGGAGAATAACAGTCCCCTGCTACAGCTGGCTTCAGCTACAAAGCGACATTTACAAGGAGGCCTGAGCTGCCATCGCCGGCCTCCCGCACCTGACCTGCCCACTGCACCCCGCACTCGCTGCCGGCAGCAAGCCCCGAGTGCC
>NW_010557514.1:1491-1800 GCF_000687285.1 Phaethon lepturus | reverse complement strand
CCATTTTATTTTCTTTCTGGCAGAGGGAACAAATTCCCTTTTGCATGAAATTGAATTAATTTAGCCTCTCCACAAAGCGTCCTTTTTGTCTTTCTCTCTTCGTCTCACTCCTGAAGCGCAGGAGCGGGCATCGCCTCTCCCTGCGCCGCAGCGGTGGCCGGGGTGGAGCCGGGCTGCAGGGCTGTGCATCCCTTCGCCTCCCTCTTACCTCCCCGTCCCCCTTCATTTACCTGCAGCAGGCAAATGAGCTCTGGAACGAGAAGCCTCGTTCCTCATGGCAGGGGTGCCACATGCCCAACCCCCCCTTCC
>NW_010557514.1:1232-1437 GCF_000687285.1 Phaethon lepturus | reverse complement strand
GCGAATGGAGAGCCGGCGGGCAGCCCCGTGCAGCGGCGCTGCATCCCTACCGACGGGTGATGGAAGCAAAGAAGTGTAAAACTGTAAAAAAAGGGTGGGAAGGAGCTCAGAGGCGTTCGATGCGTGCGCTGCCCTGGGCTGGCTGCTCTCCTTGTGTCAGCCCTGATGGGTTCATCCAGCTTCTCCTTCCAAGCAGGCTGTCGAT
>NW_010557514.1:552-1033 GCF_000687285.1 Phaethon lepturus | reverse complement strand
GCTCGAGCCCTCGCGATTTGGAGGAGAGCTTGTGAGCGGGGCTCTTCGCAGGGTCCGGCCGTGCCTAATAATAACGGGCTCTGTTCCCCCCCTTGGCAGCCCTGGCTGCTGTGGCGGGAGCGCGGGGCTGCAGGGGATGTTCTACAGGACTCAGCAAAGTTTATGGGTCTTCTTGAATTTCACCCAAATCTTTTTCTTCCCCTTCTTGCCTTATTATTGTTTTTTCCCCCCCTTCTTTTCTGTTAAAATTTCAAGTTGGAGCCACCAAAAACAGCCCGTCCTTTTAAAACTGAACTTTGCTACAGCACTAAAATAAACACAGGGTAACTGCTGCTCGCGTGAAACTGCGCTCAGCGGCTGTGTAAAGCAAATAGAAAATGTGGCGTCAGATTTTTTTGTGCAGGCGCGTGCCTTAGAGGTACGAAAGCGCGTCTGCAGAGGGGCATCTGTCCAGGCACACGGACCGCGACTCCGTCCGGAC
>NW_010557514.1:0-201 GCF_000687285.1 Phaethon lepturus | reverse complement strand
GCATCTCACATGGACGTTTTCCTTCCTTAGGTACCCCCAAGGGGACTCCAGGTTCCCCCCGGGGCTCCTCATTCTGGGGAGGGAGGGATGGATGCGCTGCTCAATGTCCACAAAGCGGACGTGGCCTTGGAGTACAAATCCCTGGGGAGGGCGTGGGGGGGGAGAGGAGCCACCGCAATTTGGGCTGAGCCTGCCAAAAGT
>NW_010557513.1:0-251 GCF_000687285.1 Phaethon lepturus | reverse complement strand
GAGCGAGGACGAGATCTCCACGGCTTGAATATTCAAGTTTTTTAAAAAAAAAAACCACCAAACCAGCAACCCACAGCCCCCGGACAGATGGTAGCTCTGCTGGGGATTTTGCTGAAATTTATTTTCTCTTGATTTGGCAATATGTGATTTCTAACGCTGGTAATCATCTTCGTGCTTGTGAAGTGTCCGCCTTTGGAGGATCCCAAAATAGGCAGCGATACGAAGCGGTTGGAAGAGGGGGGTGAGAAGGG
>NW_010557512.1:14998-32193 GCF_000687285.1 Phaethon lepturus | reverse complement strand
ATGGCCGTAGAGTGGTGTCTGCGCTGTGATGTCCTGTCAGCTGTTGTACACCCCGTGTTTCCACAACCGCCGCCGCGTTTGCTGACCACCCTTACACCAAGGAGTGCGGCGGTCCCTCCGGGGTCCTGGGCCTGCCTGCGCGGCAGAGCTGCGGGCAAGGCGGAGCGCAGGCCGAGCCGGTGCACCCACACGGCACGGCACAGGCACGGATTCCAGCTCGGATCCCAAATGCTGCATAGCTGCATTGGCACAACCAAGGACCCGAGCTGCTCGGACCTTTCTCAAGAGGACCTTAGCCTGGGCGCAGAGCCACGCCGGCATGGCTACCTCCCTGCCGGGGGGTGCCTCCTCCCGGCACTCACCGCACCCACGTTCGCACACTCACAGCAGAGCAGAGGGGGTTTTGCAAGGGTTTGTTTCGTACGACTCACTGATAACAGTCGGGTTTGGACCTGTCTTTTTGCTGAGTTGCAACACAGGGACTTTCACACTTACTCCAAAACGTTGCCCCAAAGTGCTTCAGAGTAACACCAGGATCTTGCGGCTCCTGGGGCGGTGCTGTCATATGCTCCCTGTATAGCAACCAAAATGGTTTCTATTTTAAGAAGAAAAGAGTGATTAAAGTGTTTGCCTAGGCAGGTATTTCAGTCTGCTTTGATTCCCGTGTGACTTGTGGCAAGTCACATAGCCTTCCCCGTGCTTCACTTCCCTCCCAGCAACATAAGGAAAACAGTACTTTCAGGGATGGTAACGCTTTCCTACCCCACAGGCCTATTGCGAGAATGAATGTGAAAAATGCTCCAAAGTGCACAGACATAACAGCAAGTATTAGACACAGGTTATAATGGAAGACGGAGAACTGAACACTACAGTTGTGATTATCCTTCAAAACAGGACAAATGGAGAACCTGCAGAAAATAAACATGCAAGGCAGTCTGCTGAAGTGGGGAAGGGATGCCACAGTACAAATAGCCAAAGTGAACTTTGCATTGCTAAAAGTGTTTCTTCAGCATGTCCCATGTATGATTTTCTTCCACGCTTTTACATGTCTGATGTCAGTGACTTAAAGAAATGATAAAAAAAGTAGTACCCCATCTTTGTATGGAAAAGCTGCCTTACATATCAAGTGAACTGTTATATTCGGCAATCAGGCATACCATTTACAACTGGTAAAAAAATCTTTATCACATCAATGTGACAAGTATATTTGGACTATTCAGTAAATTAAATCAATCAACTGAAATTTACTGGGTTAATATATCAGGATTTAAATTGCTATAGCAGTATCAAGCAGGAGACAATATCATTAAAAAAAGGCACCTGAAGCCAATATTTCAACTGGTATCTTAAGGTGATCCCAATTAAAATTGGAGCCATGTGAAATTACACTCCCCTGAATCTAAGCATCAGACCATCTTATTTTTTCTTTTATTTATATTTTATTCATCTAAATCGGTATTACACACCCTCACAGAGAAGGAATTTGTCATTAGTTCTGACACCTACCTGTTATTGTTTACTGCAAATACCTCCAAACTGCAGAAAAGTTTTGTACAACTGCTGAACAAGATCTTACCACATCCTTTCTGTATGTTGGATCAGATCAAGAAATCTGATAGTTGGTGAGGAGATATTTTGCTGTGTACCAAGTGATGTGCTTAAGTTAGCAATAATAAATGAATGAGAAGTCCATCTATGTAACTTCTGTTTCATCTGCACAATTCCTCCAGACATTTGCATTTAGCTGCATGCCTAATGGTATCTGGCAGAAGTAAAAACTTAAAGCAATCCTGTGCTTACTCTGCTGCAAACATTTTTTCAATAGATAATAAATGGATACTGAAGGCCATAAGATTAAAACACTTGAGGATTTTTCTGTTTGTCTGTTTTTTATAAGGTGTATTTCACTAAGATACTGCTAGATGTACAGACTTCAATATTTGTTGTTCGTTTCCCTAAGGTAACATCCAGTGCTTTGCTGCTGCGATACACATAGCTCTTTTCAAATCAGTGGGATATTCCTATGTTTATAGTTGAATTGTGTTACGGCCCAGAGGACTAAGAGTAAATGAGCTCAGATCTACTGAGAACTGGGTGCCCAGTTACTGTAAAACCTCACGGTACAGCTAGGAGAGATGCCCCACAGAGTAGTGGCATTGTTTAAAAAAAACAACTGGGAAACTACAAGTGTGAGAAACAGCTTACAGGACTGGACATTCAGTGTCTCTGCAGGATTTTGAATGCAGAAGTCATCATAATGATACCCGACTCTTACACTGTGCTTTTTACTTATAGGCATGTAAGAACTTAAACAAGGAGGTAGGTATCATGATCTGTCTTCCATATAGGACAACTGAGTCATTAGACATGGAAATAACTTGTCCAAAGTCATCAGGATCAGGGATTGAGCAAAGAATTAAAATCAGGCCTTCTAAATTCCAGTCTAGTGTCACTGCTGCTCAGCAACCCAGCTTCTCTTAAACTATTTTTTTTCCAATTTGTAGTTTCTGAAGCACCGTGCTATAAATAGAACACACATACTGTGAGAATGTTTGCTCTCTGCTTTTAGGCAGTGCTTTCAGATGTTTCTGAAGTACAAACATGCTTTGCATTTTGAGATCTCAAAGGATATTGCTATCACTTCTTTACAATCGATACTTGACTATTTTGTATCAATAACAATATTTGTCTGTTTCTGTTTGTACAGCATATTGCACCGCATTTCATCAGCAATTGCAAAATTCTTTTCATACAACAGCCTTTAGTTTTCAGTAACAATTTTATGTTCCCAAGGAATTCAGGCTCAGGCCATGTTCATTCTCTTCATAGTTTTATGTTTATCAGTTTTGTATAGAATGGAATAGTTGGATTTGATTGAGGCTACCATCTTTTTCATTAATTTAATTTCAGTCCGTTGACAAAACTACTGAGGCAGGTACTGGTCTCACCTACAGTAAGAGACCTAAAACGTCTTTCTGAAGTTATTTAACAGACCTACCCTGCTGCAATGTCTGTCACAGTCTGGCTGGCTATGTCTAAAAATGAAAAACAGAATCTATATTCTTAGCACAAAAGAATTTACTTACAACATAAAGCGTGGTCATTTAGATTTGAAGACAAATTAATAAAAGATTCAGTTTTGCTAAACTATGCTGATGTCTAATACATTTTATTTAGGTTTCCTGACTGCCAATGCTTTTACCGGAGAAACACCTTACCCCTAAAAATCTGCCGTCATGCAATATTATTATTTCATTCTCTAGCCAATACTGTCTTAAGCTTTATGATAATGCTGTAGATCTTACTTTTTTAATTCATTAATGATATCTGAGACCAGTAGACAGACTGGGGACAAAAAGTTTGTTCACCTCTGTCCTGACAAACCAGTTCTGTGGGTCAACAGCAGATTTCAGTTTCAAGGCTGTCAACCTTGCCTTTTTCAAAAGCACCGTCTTCACTATAGAAAGCTTTTTAGCAGTTTTTAGTTTTCATTCTTTTGTATCGATTTTTATTTGCATTTATTCCATAACCAGTATTTGAACTCCAAGATCAGAGCTGTCAGCATAATCTTAAACGTTACTTAAAGGTCCACTTACAGTAGAAGCATTAAGTCATTTCAGTGCCAGATATAAACTATTAAATAATTCAATGTGTACTTTTTCAACAGACATAAATTATTGACCAGAAAATGGCCCAGCGAAGCCCAATCTTCCCAACTCTTGCCCCTTCTGAAAGGTACAGTTTGGAATGTAAAAAATAAAATTTTCATATTGCAGAGTATTATGTGTCTCTCAATTCCCTATATATCGTAATGCTGTGACTTGGGACTTTGGCATTAGTATGCAAAGCAAAGGGAAATGAGTTTACTCATTCAAATCATGACCCAAATCACAATTCCTTACTCAGCTTTTACTTAACCCTTTCCCAAAGAAAATAAATAGCTTAAACTAACCGTGTAGATGTCCAATCATACTATACTTTAGCCAGTCTTCTAATAGCATGGAATAAGGGTGAAAGCTCAGAGCCAGAAGTGACCTTTGTTGATGTTCTCATACATCTCTCTCAATATCATGATGAAAGTAAACTGTTAATTTGGCTCATTAACAGGAAACAACACAGAGAATACACAGTAAATAACAGTTCCAAGAAAAAGATCTCCTCTTTCAAAGTGGGGTTGAACTTGCATCTTCCACTTACGCTTCTGAAAATTTTCTTTGTTCTTTACAGAATATAGTGGCAGGAAAAGATTGCATGCATTAGCAGCCTAATTTTTTTCCTTTGAGCACCCATTAGCTCCATTGCTTTCCGTGGAAGCTATGCAGTGCAGAGCTCTCTTGAAAAATCCAGGCAATTATTCAAGGTACCCAAATGCAAGCTATTTTAGGGGAGAAAATTTGACCTCTAAGACTTAATGAGAAGCTTGTCGTAATTTTGGTCTCTCCTCAGTTTCTACATCTACATATGCTCCTGTCCTGTTCATGGGGGGACAAGCTTCTGTATGGTATTACAGGATAGCTGTAGAGACTTAAAAAAGGAACGGACACAAGCTACTCCTTTTTAATCTCGGTCTGTTTCCATTTAATTTGCAATATCTACCTTCTACAGTTGCTGCTTTGATTAAGCCTGAAAACTGTAGAGACAGATGGCATTACTTTGGAAACTCAATAAAAGAGTTTTGGATTTGGATTCTTAATCAAATTCTAGTTCCGAATTGTAACTACTTTTATAATGCTAATGTCTTTTTCTCAAGATCCTATGCTTTTGTAAGCTTCCTTAAAGAGTAGGAAAAAGAGCCTGGCCTGCCTTCATACAAGATACACACAGTAGCAAACACAGCATCCACTTATTTGTGGTAGTGGGCCCCTCCCTCTGCAAGTATTTTGGTCCTTCTCCCCAGTATTGCTACGTAAATAGTATCGCACTGTCTCCAGTGGGAAGACATTGCAGAGTTTTGTGTGGAAACTTAACAATATCTAGATATTCTTCTTCACTAGACGGGTTCGAAACATACCGCTGCATAGCCAGGCGTTAACAGCGGTCCCGTTGGCATCTGCAAGCCTGGTGGATCAGCTGGAAGACAGAATCCTAAGCCATGAGAAAACAACGGCGGCTCTTGTGGAACACGCTTTTCGCATTAAGGAGGACATTGTTTCCACTCTGCACAGAATGCAGAACAAAGGGGGGGGCGACCGGTTGGCTAGGCAACTCTTGGAAGAACATATCCGAAACATAACAGCAATAGTGAGGCAGCTTAATCGGGACATTGAGGTATGTCAAGAATTTTTCACAGGACTAATGCCATCTCAGCCACTAATTCCTTCTAATTTAATAAGAAAGTTTACCACAGGATAAGTAAAGGTCAGACAAGGTCTGAAGATCCTGCAAGCTTATAAATTGTTTTTATAACTTGAAAAAAATGTTTGCAAATTATGTAATTCTTTCAGTGGCTATGAAAACAGCACAGGATATTAGCATATAAACACAGAAACCTTTGTGGTACTAATAAGCTTGCTTTCAAAAGCTGCACTGGAAAACCTTGAAAAAAAATGAATTAATGCAGCACTAATACCCAGCTCAACTTCAGTCCAAAGGCTGTGCTGTATAAACACTAGGAAATGCCTTCGCTCTGTAATAAACTTTCTTTCACTTCAGACTTACTGACGACACCAAGTAGCCAAACCCAACTGCTCATTTTTATGACCTAATCATATGCAGATACGTGACTTCACGTCTGACCTCTGCTGCAATGAGCAACAGGGGTGTGGTGGGAAAAACAAAAGGATAAAAATTTCAGTCTCCATTCCATTGTCAAGTTACACTTTACACACAGTATGGTATTTATGTGCAGACTGCACACTAAGACTAAGAAATAATAAATTATGTGAAAGGTATCTGCTTTAGTATGACACAAGACAAAGCTTTTAATGAAGTAGTAATAAAATGGTATCTGACGTTACTGAAAAAGAGTGACATTTTAAGTGTACATTAAAAATGCCATACTGAGTTTATATCTGCGTATGAATGCTTTGTAGATGCTGCAGGAACAGATACGTGTCAGAGACAATCTCAGCTATGGAACAAATTCTACCCTGAAGAGTCTGGAAATGCGTCAGCTTTCTGGTCTAGGAGATCTTCGGGGAAGAGTTGCAAGGTAACACGGAAGTATGTTTTTGGGACTAGCTAATGTTGTTTTAATCTTGAAGTATGAATGTTAATGACTATGAGCTGAATTCAACTTTGGCAAAATTCCTAGGATAATTTTGCCTGATGTTTTCAGGAAAATGAATAATAATCCTTTGCATTTCAGTATTACATATTAAACTTAACAGTATCACCCTTAATTCCTGAAATTAGTTTTTAATAAATTACCTCAAATTCCTTAGGAATTTGGATTTGGTTCAGCTTTAAAAAGTACTATGGTTAGACTAGTCTATCTTTCAAAAAAATTAATTAGCACAATTATAAAGGCAGCATGGAACAATCTGCACTTGTAAAGAACAGAATAGTTGCACATTTTGCATGTATTTTAGAAGTAAAAATCTGTGCATTCAGTTATTGGTTAGCCATATTAAAAACTACACAGGCTACCTGACACGTAAGGAACAGAGAGGTTTTACAGGCTACTTGAAAGTCCAGGTTACAATTGTGCAACTACAGAGACTTCAGGTTGTGCCATAAACGACACATTTATAAACCCCAGTACAACAACATTTGCTTACGTGTCTGTAAAGTTGAACAAAAAAAGACAGGATACATACAGCTATAGAAAAAGGACCTAATGTGGCATAAAGTAGCTCAGCTCCTAACTTCAGTGGATCCTGATTTTGACCTATTGTCTATATTGTACAGATAATGTTTTTTTTTTTTTTTTTTGTACTTCAACTGATTTGGTGATAACCTTCAGCAACCTACAAAATAATCAGGGAGAGATTTTCCTTGTACTAAAGTTTTCTCATAAATTATGTGATTGTTTGTGATGTTTCCACCGTAACTTTCATAGCCCATTTTGTAAAGAATACTTTAGAGAGGTTTTAGTTCCTTTTTTTTAAGTTATGCACTATCCGTTAGTAAACAGGAATGAACAAGACCAGTTTATTTTCTCAAATCAGAAAGTTGACTGGAATATCTGTCTAGGGAGAGATATATACATCTGTCTCACTGAGAAATCCCTGACAAATTTACATGCTTAGATCTTCCTGCTTCTTTATGTAAAAAGTCCACTTCGAGATAATACTACAACCTGAGAGAGGTCCATATTCGGAGCAACACAGTCACTGATGCCTTGTGAAGCACAACATAGTGCCCCTGCTTTCAGTGAACTCCAGTGAATAAACACGTGCCAGCATGAGCTTCACAACGGGGCCCTTGCCTGTCCCGAGTACTTGGTTCGGGAATCAGTGGTGGACTAGCAGTCTGTGCCAGGATTTTTTCCTTCATTTACTTAAGGCAACACCCTTGTACTGTGCCTGGGTTGTAATTTATCTGATAATTGTACGAGATTATACCAATCTGTGCGACGAATGTTGGATATTTTTATTTATTACTATATGAGAATCGGTTTATGGTCTTTTAACTGTTACCTTCTATTCAGCATTATGCTCTCTCTATACAAATTTTCCATGAATAAGGAAGAAAATAAGCTTCCCTTTATCAGAAATTAAGTTAAAGCAGTGTTCCATGGGAGAAAGCTATCTGCCTTTATTTACAGACATATTCTACTTTGAAAATTAGTGTTTCTGTGAATAAGTATTATAGTAATATCTGGAGATCATGGTCAAGATGGCAGTTTGTTATGCTGTTGGCACTATACAGATACTTACCAGAAACCTTCCCTGGGATAAACACTTTCCGATTACTCTAGCCAATGTTCCTTACATAAAATAAACTGAACTCACCTAATACAGTTTCACTTTTACATCTAGTCCTGCTAGCTTTCCGATGAGTTGGAAGAATGAAACCTTAGAAACATCATGAGGTTACTGTGGGTTTCCAACTTACTGTGCATCAGTCCTCTGCCATAGTCAAGGTACTATGTATGGCTCAGGCTATAGTGGCAGTAGGCTAATTTAACTCCAAGTACCTCACGTTTGCTCTAGGCTAGAAGTGTGCAGATGGACAATCAGTGTGAATCAGTGTGTGAATCAGTTCATATATGCCGCATGATAGTAAGTCACCTAAGTCTGAGCCTTTTGGTCCTGTAATAATTTTAGTGTCAGTCTCAGTGTTCTGCCCAAATTTCAGTTCCACTGATTACATGCACACTAAACATCCTATTCAACTTCAATATTGGAGAGAGTGGTATTTATTTCCTATCACCAACTGTTCTGTAACATGTCAATATATTATCAAACAACTGTCTCCTAATTTCTTGAGGGTTGCTGCTTTTAACGGTGAGAACAGAGATCCCTACACACACGTGCCGTTCTGAAGCACAGCTCCAAAGCCACATTACCCCCAGTTCTGGAGGAGTGAGATTCAGACAGACCTCACAGTTGAGCTCACCTGCATCACAGAATCAACTCTTATCCCTAGAGGAGAAGAACACACATTACAGCTCATGTCTCTGGGCCATTTCTCATTAAGCATAACTTCTTGATCAATTTGTAAAGCATCATTATAGTGTTCACCACGAATGATGCTGTACATTTTCCTAAGAATCAGTATTATTATTAAGAAAAATATTACCTCTACGAAATTCAGTGACACATTCAGCAGAAAATTAGATAGATGCTGACAGATCCATTACTCCAGCCTCCTGTCCCTGATGCTGGCAATCTCATATAACACAGATCTACCAATTCTATTTCTAGTGACATTAGATCAGAAAACTCGTGAGTAGTGCCTTATTTATTTACAGAATAACTTGTGGACTATGATCACTTGTCTGATCAAACTGGGAAGTTTGAATACAGCAGCCTGGTCAGAACCATAGCAGTAGCCATCTCTAGAAGCTTCCTGATAGCTGAAACATCCAGAAAAATGGCAACTATGCATGTTCGAATTGGGCCTACTTTGCATATATAGATGATTTTTTAATATACATTATAGATCTGATTAATTTCAGACACCCTGGACTCATTACATGTAGGCAGATTTTCCTACACTGCACAGAAAATGAGCCTGATGCATCTGGGATGCACTGCATTTATGAACTTCAGAAGTACAATAAATCTGCTCACTCTGGCTACTTGCTGTGTACGAGACGCACACATCAAGGACTGATCTGGGCACCCTGGTCCAGGCTCTTCAGCATCTACCAGCTCCGCTGGTTCTTGCCAAGTGGATCCCCTGAGCCTTTCCACTTGCTTTTCACTACTTTTTTTTTCAGCTACTTGTTTTTCACTGAAACACTGGTATTTTAGTTGAAACATCTCCTGTTGTAATAAAACAGGAACATTAAAAAGCTGCATGTACCGTTATAGCATATTTATATAGCATCCTGTTGCAGAGTATTGGCATAGTTCTCTGCTCTATCTAGGCCCTGGTGACACCAAATAGAGTAACCATTGTGTTTTGATTTCTTAAGAAATCAAAGACAACAAAAATACTCTTCAGTGTGCCAGAAAAGTAACTACTGCTTTTGCCTACTATGACTTGGAAGGCAGTTGTTTGATAATTTCACTGTTTGTATTAAACATTACTGGTTTCTAGAATTATACTGTATTCTGAAACTAAGAATAATGCTTGGCACTACAAAATCTCTTAATTTATTCTTCATTTATTAATTTCACATAAGTACAAAGCTTGGCAACTGGAACTTTCAGAAAATGCCCTCCAAAAATTAAACAGTAGTTAAACAAACACATTTTACTGCATTTTTGCCACAAATTTCAACAACGCATATATGCAAGCGCACATGAAAAACTGCACTGTTGTTTGTATGGCCAGCTTTAGCATTTCAGACATGAAGACAAGAGAATTATTTATTCTGCATTTCTTTGTACAGAGTATTTTTATATACAGTTCTGATATTTTTAAACTAGTATTATTCCTAGAAATCTTAATCTATTTCTCCTTTCTTTCCTTGTGCTTTTAAGATGACCAAACATCGACAGTTGTTTTCGACTTCTGTCTTTATATCCATAGTCCACTGGCTTCATTTATATAGACAGCCTGATTAAATTACCCAGGTACTTAAATCCAGTGTTCAGAAAAATTTAGTTATATTTTTAAGAAGAATTCTATTGTTATTTTAACATGAATCTATCAAGAATAAAATCTATAAAGTATCAAAGCAGAACTCTCAGAGGTATGGGAAAATACGTGGGGATGTGTAATATGTCCTTTTTCCCACCTCCCCTTTTTTTTTTTCTTTTAAACAGAGAAAAATTCCAAACTATAATATGCCCTTTTATTTTGATTGCTGATTTTCTTCCAACCAATCATGCAGTAGAAACTTGAATCAAAATCTTTTGAAAGCCCATGTTTTTTCATACATTACATACATCTTATTATTGCCTCCCCCACCATTTGAAAGTTACTGGAAGCATGGACTAAAGTTATTTAATTGTTGTAAATTTTTAACTCAAAATATATACTCACATAACTAATATCAGAATCTCATTCTTTGTCTGCAGCACACTAATGTTTTCTTCTAGGTCAAAACTAATCAGGTGTTTGTGCGTATAATATATATAGCAAAAATACTTCTCTCTGATCACTTCAACATATGGACTATTGTTTTTTTTTAAAAAAAAAAGGCAGGATAAACATTCCATAACTACAGACAACGGAATTTAAACTTTATTTAAAATGGTGCCAACTACAGTACCCTTGTAGAAAAACCAAAATAATCTGATTATTACATACCAGGCTGACACTACATTTACATAGTCAGAATTTCAACGTTTTGGTTACCATGCGACTATATGACCTCTTCGATCATGTAACTGAGTTCCACAAAGAAGAGAGATGCACTGCGATTAAACCCAAAATACTAATTTGCCTTAAAAACAATTATAGATGCCTGCTGTTTACATCTGCTACAGTGGTTTCAAAGCTGTTGCTTTTTATATTTTCTGTCATGGCTCGGAGAAACAAAACTAACAATTTTTTTGAGCCCAGAGGCTTTTGGTGACTAGATGCAAGATGATTTCATTCCTCTGATTCTCCCTCATTGTAACAACATGGAGAGATTCGGCTTCTCTCATCTTTCTAAAGAAAACTGCCTGATTGTAAGACCTTCAGGTACAGTTCAATGCTGGTCTTCCTACAGATATTACTAATTGTCCTCTCAACACTGAGCTGCTAAACTATAAATTAATTTTGATGTGTTATTTTGCATTACTGATTGTTTTCATATTGAAATTGTACTGTAATACTAAGCAGATGCTCTGTTTGTCATTTTAGCTGTTACTTTCCCTTCACTTTCAATGATAATAGTAGTTACTGTAACCCAGGCGATGAAAATGCGTGGTGAAAAGAAAGCCTTCAAACTGAAATGTGACTAAAAAGAGGTTAAAGTGTGTCATTGGTTTAGGTAATGACTTAACATGCCTTAGCTTGTTCCATTTTCCTGCTTTTTTCTCCCTCAAATTGTAACTGCTGTCTGTCCTCCATCAGTTTCATAGATCAAAGCTGGTAACTCTGCCGATTACATATCTCCCTTGGCAAAAAAATATACGACTCATACTTCACAGAGGTCTTACTCCTGAAATTACAGTACTTACATTTTTACAGTTCAGTTAATGTCCTTACTGTATCACTGTGGATGAAATCCACCTGACCAAAGTATTTTTGAAATGTGGTAGAAAATGCACATATTCTATAGCACATTTATCCTGAAAATGTTACAGCATCAAGAAATGTTCCAATGTGAAGAAAGGAAACAATAATTATGTTCCAGAACTGCATTTCATAGGCTTTTGTGAGACAAAACTGCCATTGCTTTCAATGACAGTTTTACCTAAATAAAGACTAATAACTGTAAAATTTGCCCCACATTGTTTACCACACGTATTAATTGTATACTACTATTTCGCAAATAAAAATAAGAATGTAAAACTCAGAGGACCACAACTGCAATAAGGAAAAAGTGGTCCTCGGCTATTTGGGCTTCTAATCATGTAGGTGAAATCATACACACCTTAACAGATGTCTTTTGGAGTATGACAAAAACAGGCATTGAAATTCTGCATCTTTGCATTTGTAATGCAATTTCTCTGACTGATAACAACACTGTCTACACATATTATGTCAGTGCCAAGAAAAAAGGAATGTGTCAGACTTTGACTTCTAGTCCCATTTGGGAGCAGTTCCCTGAATACTATGATATATCACCATTTTTACGGTCTCATAAGACATTGTTTCGCTCAACAGCCAGCAATTTCACAGAAAAGCCCAGTCTAAAATGGCTAATTTAAAAAGCCTAGATCTTACATTCTATTCAGCTGTTGCTTTGGTATTTATTTATTCAAACAGGTGTGATGCTGGGTTAGCCAGACTGTCTGCAGAGCATAAAATTACGTATGAAAGACTTCAGAGCCTAAGTAAAGACCAACACACCTCCAAGCTGATCTTAGAATCTAAAATCAAAGAGGCAGAAATACAGGTATGGTATTTGGACCAAAGTGATCCATGTATGGGTAAGAGTCAATAGTCTAATTCACACAGACTCCATTACTGTTATTAGTGTGAGAGGCCACAGATTTACAAATGGAGAGGTGAATCCGCTCACAGTCCTTATTGGATTGAATATTTGTACCTAGCTGCATTACTGTACTGGTCTACCTGAAAAAAGGTCCTTAATTTGCTGCCTTTAACATGCTGTATAGAAGTGGCTAGTATTTAAAGGCACCTGAAAGGACTCCAGGAATGAACAGAAGTCAGTGATTCGTGGCCTGAATGGCTTCCTGAGGTTGGAATGTGAACAAGACATGGATGCTCTACAAAACTACCACAACAATGCAAGCATCACTGTCTCTCCCTGTAGATTTTGGCCTTCCCAGGATGATTTTATATGTATTTGAACACAGTTTTTGAAGGTCTGCAAAACAAAACTGGTTTTGGGTTCTGTGAATCCATTAATCTATCCGTCAGGTTTCTCTTCCATTGGGTACAAGAATGGAAGTGAGCACTAGATACAAGCAGAGACTTACGACATTTAAGGAAAAGGATTCTTCATATCTCCATCTCAAGGCCTTCCCATTTCTTGGGCAACAAAAGTATTTTACATCTCCATTTCGTGGTAGGTAAATGGTTAAAATCCACTTTACCTTTCCCAGAAGACTCAGTATAGTATATTAGTGTGCCAGCATGCTAGGAGCATATTGTCATGAGTTTTGTAAAGCAGAACAGTATGTTTTGTAGAACTGGGATGACTGTTTTGGTGAGAAATATTTTCTGTTGGTAATGACCATCCCCAGTTAAATCCAGCACTTTTGTCACTGCAATAGCCATTATACATGAGGTGATGAAGAGTATCCTTCAGTTTTGGTGGGGTGCTTTGCTATTTGTTTAATCTGCTTACGTGACAAAATGGAGATGTATAGATCATGTAAATTCATCTGTCTTAAGGAGGGGGGAGCAAGCAAAAGCTTTCAATGGAAGACTGTTAAAACTATTTATGGCTGAAAAATTACAGTTTTCAGCTTGTTGATACTTTTATCTTGCAAGATAGTATATTTTTCATTATAAAGTAAATATGCAAATTCAATACTCTTTGAAATGTCAGCAAAACCAGCCCTTCTTTAAGATCTCCTCTACTGTTATGAAAACATGCCAAATGAGACTGTGATGAAATGTTGTTGAACATGGTAAATTCTGGATTTTGTTTCAGATTTCTCATCTTCTCAGCAGAGTAGAGCAATCAATAATGCAACAAGAAGCAAAGCTGAAGATTGCCTACAAAGAGAGCAACCAACAGCTCCACCTTCTGGATACGAAGTGAGTGCCCGAGAAACTTTGTTGCTGCCATGCGCCTTGGAAGACAAGGCCTCAGTTTTCCAAGTTTGACTGTTGTAATCCTCAGGTCCAGGGCATGAAGCTGTTTAAATACGGATGTGTGCTCAACAGATATTACAAAAGCATAATGATCTGTCAAGTGGGACTCACTTACAACAACTGTTCTGCCCCTAAGATGCTTAGGCAATTCCGAAAAGCCCTCGTCACGTGTTCAGGCAGAACTTGTATTAAAGAACACTACTAAGGATTTCTGTAAGAGTGGCCTGGTACCTTGTTGCAAGAACTGTAGGAAGCAACGAATGCTGAAGGTGGCTGTCGCGAGTAGGGCAAAAAGTTCCACTCAAGCAACCAGAAGCGAGGCACAGCATTCACAAAGTGTTATTGCTTTAAATTGGTTTCAAATACAAATATATGACGCAAATACCTACATTATTCATGATAAGCTACTGTGCTACCCCTAGACATTATATATTAAATTCCAATATTAACTCCTCTCCAGGCATTTCACTCGGTGTCAGTCCTGGTTTAAGTCATCCGCATCCTTACTGCTTATTGCCATCCTCATGCAATCCCATCAGTTATGTCAGTAAAATTACTTGCAAACCAGATGAAAGAACAGATCCATATTTCAACTATTCACTGGAAAAAAAGACTGTCTAAAGAAACATCTTCCACTGGCACAACTGGTTGGTGTAAACTTGAGGTGGGTATAGGCAACGTGAGGCTATATAAACTGGCATTGGCACTAAAATAAACTGGTACCAAATCTTTGTTCAGATTTAAGACCTATGGACACAAAAATTATAATCTGAATGGATGACCACATTCTGTTTCCAATACTACAATGAATTTGCATCTACTATGCCTCAGAATGTTGTGATGTTTCGTGTAAGTAACTGCTATTTTATTCTACTCTTTCACCTTTATTTTCTAAAACAATGTTACCTTAACCGGTTTAGTAGCCTTAAAGTTCAAAGATTCACTTTAATATAGTGTCAAGAATGTATTAAATTGTCCTTTTTTTTTTTTTTTAATGAACATGATCCTAAAAAAGTCACCGCTGAATGACCAAAAGTTCTGCTCTTTTGTATCTGCTAATTTCTATTATGCTCTTAGATTAAAAAATGCTGTTGAGGAACTCAGCAGCCAGATTTTGTCTGCACGTAGCTGGCTGGAACAGGAACATGAAAGGATTGAAAAAGAGCTTGTGCAAAAAATTGACCAACTCTCACTGACTTTTAAGGAAAACACTGTAAGTTTCATTAAAATGTCCTAGTAATACTTCTCGGGAAGCACGCAAAAGCATTATTAATAACTAAGATGATGTAATTGAGATACTATTTGAGTGAGATTTTCAGACCTCCTCAATATCTGTATAACTCTTCTCATTGATGTCATATATAACATCCCCAAAACCTGAGTCTTCACATAAATCTAATCACTTCTAAGTAGATCGGTATTTTACCCTACAGTAATCAAGTCAGTTTAAACCACTTAATAAAAAAATTACAATTCCTTATATCTTTGCATTCCCTGTAAAAGATGATTAATCAATATCAATTGTCTATTTGGGAAAGACCACTGTAATTTCATATGCAGAGTAAATCATTAAAATTCTTTCTCCTGGCTCCAGGAAATGAGTGAAAGAGCTATTGAGGTGAAATTCAACCAAATGGCAGAGAAAATTGACAAAATAGAAGAAATACAGAAGGTAACCATGGAAGCACATGAAGCAAAACAGACTGAAGAAAAGATAAATATTCGCATTGGCAAACTTCAAAATGAGATAAATGAAGATATAAAAGAAATGAAAGCTGAAGTTAATGCTGGTAGGACCATGGTTATCAAGTTCTTTATTCTGCATTGTGGTAACAATGACTGACCTATAATAATATGCAAAATGCCTTTGCTTGTATCGAAGTAGTTTAAAGACCTTTGAGCCAGATGTAATGGCTGCACCTGTGGCATTGAAAAGGTTTTTCACTAAGTGTGAAATTCACAGCAACAAGAGGTGACATCTTAGAAGTGACAGCTTAGAAGTGCTCTCCCCAGAGCATACATAGGCATAGCTTGGCTGTGACTGGGGGCATTTTTGCCATCAGCACACAATTACAGCCCTGTTTTTCTTCAGAACTTTTGCTACCTTCCTAGCATAAAGCAGAATGTTATGGTAGGAACAGTATTCGGATAGTAATTATGCGATAGTCTTGCTTTTAATTATGAACTAATTTAATTCTCACCTGCAATTAGGATTTGCAGCTATCTATGAGAGCATTGGGTCTCTACGGCAAGTTCTAGAAGCAAAAATGAAGCTGGACAGAGATGAACTACAGAAGCAGATCCACCAAATGAAGCAGGAGGTTCCAACATGAGAAGAGGCTGGATCATGACTGCAAGATTTTGTCCGAGAGATTAATGTTTATCTACCTAAATAGACAGACTATAATTCTGTTCCAGTCTGTAATCCAAATTAAATGCATGTACCAAATGACACGCTGTTGTTGTACAGGTCTGTATGTTTACTCGAAGCAGTAAATGTAAGCTCTTCATAGATCAACTGATGACAAGCCTTTGTGGGCTGAGGTGCTGATTTGCCACTGCACTACTCTAGTTGCTCTCAGGAGATTAACCATTGTGTAAAACTGGAGTAATACATTGGTGAAACTGGCACCCAATTTTCAAAAGTCATTTCAGTGCTCGCCAGTTTCATAGGCTTGACCAGGCAGGGGTGGGGGTGTGTGTGTGTGTATATATATATAAAGCACCTGTGCACAGCTTCCACACATCCCCCCCCCCCCCTTTTTTTTTTTTCAACTAGTGAACACTTCCACCCCCCCCCCCCCCCCCCTTTCTTTTTTTTAATTAAAAAAACAAGTTGATATAATTTGTTGAATATCAGTTGGGGAAGGTTCTCCGTCTTGATACAAGTTACTTAATTGAAGTCAACAGACATTTTTATAGTGACTTTCTCTACCACTGGCTTCCTGGGGAGACAGAATTAGCACTAAACAGACCAATTTTCAAAACCTAGATACCACCAGAAAATCTTTGTTCATTTTTGCAAATATCATCTCTGTGTGTGTGTGTAAACTAAGTAGTGTTATATAATGTAGTTGTAGACTAAGATGATTCATGAACAACATAAGAAACTTAACTCACGTGGTTTTAAGTATTGTGACCTTTTAAAATTAATAACCAAGTGGAGTTGAGACAAGGTAAAATATGTATATAGAGTATTTTATAACTGGGTGTGTGTTCCTGTGACTTGTTTCATTATATTGGTGAAAGGTTGG
>NW_010557512.1:0-14967 GCF_000687285.1 Phaethon lepturus | reverse complement strand
GGTGGGGGGGGGGGGGGAGAGAAGAGAAGAGAAGGTGATAATCTACCATAGTCTGGAGAATGTAATGTAAAATAAAATGCAGTTTATGATCTGCTTAGAAATTTTTACTGAAGTAAAACAACCGATTCTTCAAATTTAAGTAGGCTTTAATAATTTAGTAGATTCAAATTGCTAATTGCATTCACAAGATTTCCAAATAATAATGGTGCTTATTTCCATTCCCAGAACAGACTTCAATAGTGAAAATCAGCACCCATACAGCACATTAATCTAGACAGGAAAAAAGTGTTGATCTTCCTTCATAGCTTGATATTGCTCCTCAATGTCTGCAAGTCATGCAGGATTAAGCACTCATGAAGAATAAAAGACTTTATCCAGTATCCTATTAATTTATACTATTAACAGTAATTCATATACAAAAAAATACTATTCATTTACACAAACATTACTGTTAACATAAATAAATTAATAGGATGTCTCTGCACTGTCTTTAATGGACCTTTCTTTTTGCCAGTATTGCAAAACCATATTCCTATTTGGAAAAAAATCAGTGGCCAATTTCTCATCACTTCCATGAAAGCAGGTTTGTCCCACAGAGTCACCATATTAAAAAAAACATTAAAAAAAAAAAAATTGCTCCAACTCATTGACTTCAGTAGGACAGTGTAGTGTGTAAAAATAAGAAAATGCATACATCTTTACAGGATTAGCACCTAAGTTTATATTAACTTCCTATATAGCTGAAAGTAATTAATTGTATCAAAGATACATGAAGTTTTTGCAATTCTGGCTTCCAGTGCTCTCTGATAACAAAACTGCCTCTGTCATGGTCCTGTTTTGTATCATCTGTGTGATGTGAAATGTATTTACAATAGCAGCTAAGGGGAAAGCCCAGTTCACTAAAGGGAGACCAAGAAATGCTTGCAGATATTTCTTAAGAATTTTCTTATAAAATTTTTTCTTCATGCCTGTATTATCTATTCTTAAATATTTAGCCATGTGCAGTGGAAAAGCTATCACTGGTGTTTTATAGAAAAATAAAAGAACAAAGAAAGAAGCAAAAAGAGGTGGAACAAAAGCCTGACCATTTTTTTCTTCTGTAATTGGAAATCTGTATGAGAGAATCTGATATGATATGAAGAGCATACAAGGAATCAGAGAAACAATTTGTATAGGACTCTAATAAAATGTTTCTCTTGTAAAAATCTTGTGTGTTTCATCCAGGTATAAAACTCGTAAAACCCTACCCAATTTTACTTTTGCTGTTTTGAAAATATTTTTTGCTAAATCTCAGCTAAAGCAAGTAACAAAAAGCCTAAATAAAACAATAGTGAAATGCAGTGTCTTCAAACTATATGAAGTGCTATATGGAGAGAGGCACAGGTTACGCGGACTTGTATGCTGGGAAGAGACAGACAGAAATGGTGGGCTAGGCCTAGACGTACACACGGACGCACGCAAGCGTAGCCTGACCATCATCAGATAAGGAACAGCTGGGTTCTTCAAGGGAGAATTTAAGAGTCCCTGTATCTTCCAATCATCTTAAAGTTGCATGGCAAAATAATCTCCTCAGAAACAGCATGTCCCCAGAGGAATAAATATAAAGCCAGGAGGACAGCATTACAGACACGATGGTTTATGAAAGGCTGGTTTTGTAAAGCAGAAGCTGATTCTCAAAACTGACCTGCAGAGATTCTGTAAAACCAAACAGAAGGAAATTGCTGTGCTTGAAAGTGGAGCTGCCCCTTTATCTTTCCTTTCCAGTGGAGTTGTGTGCCAGTCCTTCAAGGATACAGAATTGTGATGGTGGAAGTAATGTGCTTGCTTTGTTTAACATAAGTACTCGTGCTAGGAGTCACTTATCTGTAGAGCACCAAAAGCAGGTCTGCCGGAGCCCAGAAAGGCAAAAAAAGTAGTGAGAAGAGGCAGTGGTTTTGTGGATGACACTCAAGCAAACAGAATGCAACTTAGTATATTTGGGAAAGTATAATACTGAACACTCACAAAATACTATTTAAACACAAAGAACACTGACATAACCATAAACTCACTGAAGGAAGGACTGGGAGGAGCCTTGAGAAGCCATCTGCTCCATCTCTCCACTTCAAGATAGGGCCAATTCTACCTAAAATATTTATCATAGCCACTTCTCTAACCTCCTTACAAAAATCTTTCAAGAATAAACCGTTGACTAATGCAGTCTATTCCAATGCTTAAGGAACATGGCCCCACCACCCAAACACCTAACCTAAATGGACTCTTGATAAGACAAGACCAAGCTTAAATTTCAAGCACAGAGGACACAAAACCTAGTTTATTACATTCTTCCCTGCATGTCCATTAATTTTTTTTAAGGAATCTGTGTTTTACAGAAGATTCAGATGAAGTTTCACATGGGTCTTTGCACAATATTTCTTAAACTCTTTTCTCCTTCCCATACTCCTAAAAAACCTGACCAAACAAAAAACCACAGAAAAACCTAAAACCCACAAGAACGAAAAACAAAAACAGCCAAAAGCAGACCACTTGTCATGAAGTTTTAAAAGTCTTTCTTTTGTCAGCTATTTAGCATGCATGAGGCTTAAACCACTTGCAGTGTGCAGACCCTGGTATTCTGTCAGGTATGTTGCCTCAATGACATAGCAACAGTTGGGGTAAGTCACTAAAAAAAAATTTTAGTGGGGTACATGCATTTTACATTAGCATGTAATAACACATTAGAACTATAATACTGTGCAATGAAGGACTTAACTGGAAACAGCATTATGTCAGTAGTTACAGAGCAATTGTGTTATTTGTACTCATTAAGCAAACCAACATAATGATGCAAGAAGTTTAAAGGATGATCCCAACTTCAATATCTAGTTGTTTATGTAGTAGCTTTACGTTGTAGATACTTTGTCATTATATACCAATATAGTTCAGTCGACAGTTTCCATGTTAGAGGAAAATGTTATGAAAGATAATGAACAGCATTATACTCCTGTAACATCAATTTAAAGTGAAATGTAATCTTTTCTTCTTTTCTTGATTTCTACATTTCCTGCTCTACCTTCTCAAACATTTAGCCATCAGGGTCTGAGAGTGTTCTCTCTATCTTAGAATTAAAGTGTTCATTAGACATGTAGTCCAATAATGGAAACATCTAATGAGAGACATATGATAAATTGATGAAGCTCTCATATGTGTAGAGGAGGCATTCCTCCTGTGATACTCCCCAGGGTGTAAGAAATTCAGAAGCTAATTTTAAAGTAATAATGGAAATTCGGTGCAAGTCCTCTATCGAACTGGTCACAGGGTGTCACTGTTACTCTTGGCATGGATGATGCTCGCTATAGCTGTGTGATCCATAAATGCTGCAATACCACAGAGATGGGTCTGGAAGTATTTAACAATACGATGCATTTTGACAAAAGAAAAAGACCATTCTAAAGACATCACTCTGTAAAATCTCAATAAAGGCTGATGTTTAGTTAAGCACAATTCTCTGATGGTTACTGTGATGGTCCTTCAGACAATGAGCAAGGAATGCTGAGTGGGGACCAAAGCTCTCTGCTACCTTCTGTCATCAGAACTTTGGTCAACACAAAGCATAAAAAACCCTAAACTCCCAAACCCACAAAAAAACCTCAGGGGCAGTTCTTCTAAAGCGTAAGATCTTAAATCAAGCACAGCTCAAAGAGCAACACACATTTCACATTGATGTCTCAGGAGCTGCTGCAGACATGCAGAAGAGGTTCCTCTCCCAGCACTACCTCCATCCCCTAAGACTGACGTTGGCTGAAAGACCACAGGGTAATCTGAACAGTTCCTACCAGATGAAGCTCTGGACGCAGCACAAAAAGCTACTCTCAATCCATGCAAGGATGATCTCTATAATTAATACAGTGGAATAGCCTCAAACACTGCAAAATATGTGGGAGAGCTGTAACTTTTGCTAGCATAGATCAGTGAAAAACTGTTTTGAGCTCAGCAGAGCATGTGATATATACCAAACCATGCTCTAGTTTAAGAAAACTGAAGTAGTAATTGTCATAATACAAAAAGCCTGACCTGGAGGAGAGGATAAGTAGGAATTACTGGTGAGAGAGGAGAAAGCAGATTTGCTTGTTGTAGAGTGACAGGAATGAAAATAACATGCATCATGCACTGCTATACATACTCCAAACAGTTACTCTCATGAAACCTGACTTCAATTTCTGCTAAGGGTCATTTTCAAATGCCATTGCAGTAAACATGCTTCCATTATACGCAACTGAAGTTGAAGCAAACTACAAATGAAGCCAGATTTTAGAGACTTTGCTGTCTCATTCTTGTGCTACCATTTCCTGGTATCCCATATCAGGACTGCGAGGCAGGCATTCCCTTTGCTAGGTGGCCTTTGTGATCTTGCTATCTCCATGAAGAAATAACTTAAAGGGTTCAATAACTGCATATTAGAATGTATATACGTCTGCATATATAACTGAATTTCCACGTTGTGCCACTCTATTTCCTTCTTCACTAGCTTTGACAGTTGTAATTTCAGTACATTTCAAGTATCTTGCATTATATAACCCATGAAATTCTAGGAAGACACAACAACTCAAAGTAGAGATTTTAAAATGCAAATAACTGAAAACAACAGAAGTTAAACCATATTTTGTGCTACTGTCATGCTTTGAAAAGATAAATGCTAACCTGTTTACTACTATAAATAATAAAACTTACTTACTTTACAAAGATCTTATGGGGATTGATCACTTTGTATCTTACACAAGTTTGAATATGTGAAGCTCTCTGATCCAATTCCACATATGCTTTCTTTTGTGAGATTAATCTCCCTGAAATGAACGTGGCCGCTCACAGTGTATAGCACACTGCTTCCTTGACTCTTTGCATGTATGATGTTTTATGTTGCAAAACAAAAGGGGTTGCTGGACTCTGGTATGGTCTCCTGGTATCTTGCCACATTAATAGCAAAACCTCAACCATTACTTAACCTTTTGGGTTTCCAGTTATCAGGGACTAATGAGACAAAAAAAGAATAGTGTAATATTATCACTATTTATTTGTAGTAATGCATCTCCATTATCCAGAGTGAGGGGAGACTAGGAAAATCCAAATAATACTAACACCACAAGATGAGCACAGTGGCAGGATACTGGATGTCCTGACTGATTTTGGGCTAGTATGGGCCCATTATCTATAGCTTTGTGCACTTTATTTCAGTAAACTCCACAGTGGTAAATTGATTATTGACATTCATTAGGTTGCCCTGGCTGTAGTAACTCATACAACACATTAAATACAAAAAAAAATTAAGAAAAAGCAAGGAAGGAATTGAGTATTATTCTGTCCCTAAGGCCCTACTGCTACCTGATGTCACTATTCTTGTCAGGTAAAGGCAAGCAGTCAGGCTGCATGTCTGCAAGAACTGACAGCTCTGGAAAGGATTTCAGCAGGTAGGAGGCACGTGGGGAGGTCATACAAATTATTTTGGTAGGTCAAAAGATCATGCCTTGTGGATGGCGGTTGTTAAGACAAATCTGTGTTCACATCTTGCAAGAGTGACGGAATATTATGGCATTAAAAACAGAATAGCAAGATTTTCACTAAGATATTTTAATTATCATTCAGAAGTTTAAGGAGGAGAAATAAATAAAATGCACAGCTATGCTCACTTGAGCGCCTTTCACTTCATGAACAGTCAGAGAAACAAGGAAGGGCCTGTTGGAACAGCAGCAGAAGAGGGTCTGGCTCTCAGGGTCTTCTCAGCCCAAGGCCGCATGGCATGATTAATTGCAAATGATAGACAAGCCCAGTTGTTATTTATACTCTTGCTCGTAGAAGCATGTAGCAGTTAATACTGAAAGGTTAACACATATTTATATATGGCATCTAAAATACATCTTATACATTTACAGTTTCATGCATGATGAACCTGGTTTTCACATGAGTATAAGACGTATTTTAAATGCTTGGCTTACATGGGATGTGTCAGACACCTTTCTGTGACTGTGTTTTCAATTCTACTATTAGCCAATACCCCATAGTCCCAGAACAGTTTGTACTCATGCTAAGGTTTCTTGTGACAACGTACTATCAGCCAAATCGCTATCTTTGTGCGAGGTACCCAAAAAAAAAAAGTACATAGAGAGGCATTAATGTAGTTAGTGCAAGAGAGAAAAGGAGAAAAACAACCACAAGTAATGCAACGGTCTACTTCTTGCAAACTGTGACCAATCTGAGCTCCTACTTTTGTACCAATAAAACCCAAAACCATTGCAATATAGTGTTTCAGACAAGTAATGGCCGTTATTTCTATGCTGACTTTTTCCTTCACTTAAGGCAATTAATTTAATACATTAATGGGGTCTAGTTATCTATAATCTTTAATTCACCCACTACTGAACCTGATGTTTTCAAATTGCCAGAAGCTGAAGGACTCTTTGCAAACAGATGTTCTCGCTGCACATTACTTATGTCTAAGCACACCAATACAATTTTGTTGTACAATAAAATAATCATCAGTTTTATAATACCCTTGTTAGACAGAGTTTATAACAATTCAAGTTACAGGAAATCACACCATTCAAGTAATCTCTGAAGATTACACAGCAAAGCTATGACACAGCAAGTAGGTGACAGCCATTACTAGTATTCTTTTCGCTAGTATTAACCTTCCTCTAACATCAAGCTGTCAATTATAACAGGGCAGTAAATAAATGCTATTTATACCAAACTTGCAGCTTGAGTGTTTTATAAATGAGTATGTGGGAAGTGTTGTGAAATATCAACTGATAGTTAAATGCTGAAATCACTGCTCGTTTACACTTTAGGCAAGTTTCATTGCTACTATTTGCAAAGAATTTCAAAGCTCAGAATTCAGCGATTCACTTCAAGGATTTTTATAAATAGCACTATGTTTAAAAAAAAACAAAACAAAAACGTTATGACAAGGTGGAAAGAGTTGTTTTTAAAGACAGTAATTGGGTTTTTGCTTATCAAAAGAACAGGTTTTTTGGTCTGTCTTACAAACAAAGTATTTGAGAAAGGAAATAATTCTGTCCTGATTGCCTAAACCTTAAAGAAGTCCTCAGTAATGTCAGGAAAATTATTCTACATAGGATAATCTACAGTTTGAAATAACACAAAAGATATTACTGCCTTAGCAATAGCACCATTTACTTTAACTAACGATGGTTGATGTCATACACATAAACATGCCTTGTAATTACAACTCAATTCCACCAGTAATACAAGCAGCAATTTAAAACATACTCATTTTTTATAATGAATTTTGAATTCTTTTCTATAAGGTACGCCAGACAGATAGGACATGGGTGCGTTTGGCACACATCGGGAGAGAGGAACACAACATTTAAGCCTCGCATGTTTTCCCAGTATTTCTTCACTACTTTGCCTTGGGTGGCTCTCTACCCACATATTGCTTCACAGAGCCCACTCCAAGTTTTCCACGTGTACCTACTAGGCACCTGCATGAAACTGTGGACCTTGCAGATTAGTACTGCAGCTTTGTATGGATCTGGGTTCCTTTTGTTAGCTCCTGGTCATTAAAGCAATGGACGTTCAGTTGAATTACATAGCTCAAGGTTATATTGGAAAGACACAGTTAAGCCTTGCAGGCCTAAGAAAGTAGAGATTCAGAAGCAGAGCTCTGCTGAGTATTTTACCATACTTCATTTTAATCCTATTTTGTTTGAATTTAATAGAATTTTCCTAAAGGAAGACTTTCTAGAATCATATGACTCTAGCAAGCTGTTCAAAGAGAAAACTTCAAATCTTACCTGGCTGTCATCTTCTTCCAACTTTCTTTGTGTCTCAGCTGCAGCAGTTTGACAATGACGTTCTTGTTTTCTTCATGGCCTATGCAGTCCCTGTTGAAGAAATCAGATGCATTGAAAATATCTCAATAATCCTCACTGGATTGTGAATTACAGAAGTACATTTCTCAAATAATTAACCTGAACATGCGCCAGCACCTACAGTAAGATGCTCTATAAATCCTCAGACTTAATTAAAAAGAAGAATATCCAAAATCTGTAGTTCTACATTTTCATCAACAATACCCAGTTCTACAATTACTCACTTTCTTAACAAAGCAAATGTCATATTAAAACTTCATCCAAAATTCAGTTATCTTTCCACTAAAGGTAAGCCGTATTGGCTAAGCACACACCAGTTCAATTCAAAACAGGGAAGGGAGAGGGAAAGCACACACTATTACTCTAATAAACCCAATGCTCTCAAGAGAACATCTCTGACACTCCTGTTCCTGTCCTCCACCCTAAAACCCAGTCCAGTCCCGCGAGAACCCTGTCAGCATCCTGCTCTTTATCACCTGGGCACTTCCACATTCACAGAACAACTCTATTTCCTCCTCCTTAAAAGAAGCCTGACATTTCCTCCTAAGAACTAGAACAATGATACAATGAAACTGGAATCTGGAGCTGAACCTGGCAACGTAACGCACAAATCAAACAAACTGCTACACAGGGATAAAGAAGCACCAGAAAACCTACAGCAGCTCAGAATCCATTAGAGAAACAGAATGATTTACTGGAGTGACTCAACTTCAAACCAGGTCAACAGTGAGGGAAAACGTGTTACTGCCAAGCTGCTGTTCAGTGAACTACAGGATCACACTGAGAAGTTAGTTACTAGTCCCCGTGTCACAAACACCCTAAAGCGATCAGCAGGCAGTCAGCACCTGTGCTTGGCTTACGTAAGACGCATTCAGCTGATCTCCATTCTGCAAGAGAAATCTGGGGAAACTGTGTTCTTGTAACACATTTAATTGGGGATTTCTGGGCTCTGACATTCAGGACTTTCAAAATCAACAGTTTAAATGAGTTTGTTACACAATGTTTAAACTTTAATATTAAAATTAAAACAAACAATAGGGTAAAATTTTCAAAAACATTCTGGCGATTTATTATTTATTCCTAAGAATAAAATGCAGTTGCCTACTTAGAAAACTCGCTCTTAGGCATACACACTCATTGGGTTCCCCTTGGACTTAAGCTCCCAGGTGATCAGAATCTCTTTAAAAAGTATGACGTAGGCTCTGAATCATTGCAGTGCTTTTGAAAACTGTACTATTATTAATAAATTATATCTTCTGATCATCATCATCATGTGAAAACATTAAATGTCTGGGTTATAAAAATCAGTACCACAGACAATGCATCAGCAAACCGACAAATTAAATTATTACTTAAAATATTCAAGCCACCTCAGCTACTTACAAGCTATCCTTGCAGCCTGGCATTAGCAATGTCATTGTTGCCTCTGACCTGCCACATTGCATTATCTTCATAATTAAGTGGGAATCCAGAATAACATTTTTGACCATGATAAAAAGATAGCCTTGAATTACAGCCATTAAAGAGATCCATGGCATTTTTATTTACGCATCCCGGAGAAGTTATTAGGAGCAATAGCTTCAGTTAAAAATTAAGATTAGCTTATGCAAATTAGCAAAAGCAGGAACACTGTTTTAGTTTGGTAGATGTTCTATGTATAAAGCAAAACCAAACACATCTCTGAAAGTTTAGTTTCATTAAAAGAAGTCTGGGTATCCAAACATCTCTGGTTAAGAAATCAACTTGAAATATGAAAATAGAATACTTTCAATAAACTCCCGTAAATGATGCGCTGTATTTGCCTGGCTCAGGTAACCGTGATAATTTTTCTCATGCTCTAATAACATACTAAATGGATCAAATTCAATACCAATAAAGTTATAAAATGAGGGCTTTGGCTTCTTGTATCTGCTCTAGCAAGACATGCAGAAGAAGAAAGTCCTAGAGCTGTGTGAAGCAAGATTATCTCTGAATGTAAGAAGACATTCCAAAAACATTGGTCTAATTGGTAGAAAAATTTTAGGTCAGGATTTTTTTTACTTTATTTTTGTCATACCTTTTATCTTATAATTAGTCATTAAAACAACCAGTGGTCTAGAATTCCTCTTGCAAAATGAATGCTAAAGGAAATACCTGAAAGCTTATCCAAGCTTGAAAAATCATCCAACCTAATTAAAATCACTGAAAAAAACCAGGCAGTTCTTTCCTCTCTCTACTTTGTGGCCCCATTCTCCTTTTTTTCATCCTCTCTGACATATTAAAAGTAAGTTTTAGAAAAAATTGTCCATAATAACTGTATGAACTAACTGTGGTCTTTTAGATCTAGTTCAAGAAAAACACACTGAAAGCAATTTGCATTCACTCATGCCTAACAAAATCCTTTTGATGTTACTGGGAAGCAGGGAAGTTTTATTTTGAGAACTAACTATCACTAAAATTAAAGGCAGGTTTATTACTGGAAAAGTCTTTCCTCTGTGCATGTGTTTATTTTTGTTGCTATCACACAGCTTGCTCATAAAATGGTGACTTCAGATATCTATGCTGGGACCATTTGTCAGCCATTTATTCTGTCAGGTTCTTCAGTGCTGAGGAGATGAATCACATACGACTGAGGGCTCTTTTTCCTACGTGTCACTCACATACGAATACGCCATCCCCACTCTGGTGCCCAGCCCAGCTCTCTGGCACTAGCTGTTCAGCAAGGCCTCACTGTAGTCAAGCGCTGGGAACCGGGGGCTGATACACAGGGCTTTAGACTTGCTTTTTCACTTTCATTTGCAACAGCCAGAGCGCACTCCTCTGCTTCATGATTTGTGCTACTGACGCTTCGTACACCCCTTACAGTCACTGGCTTTGCAGTCGATGTAATGAGTAGACTGGCTGGTCTTCTTTTAAACCAGGAATGAGTAGGGATAAGTCCCACTCACCTTGTCACAAACAAAACACCAGAAGCCCAGCTGGAAGAGGGTCCCACTACTCCCACACACTTGGCCGTTTCAGCGAGCCTAGGAGCCAGCGGGCCCTTTCTGCTGCTTACATTTGTCATGTTTGGAAAGTCAGAGCACGGTTACCTCTGTGCTGTGCTGCCCGTGCGGAGAAACCTGGCCTGCATGCCTGAATGCACAACCAGTCTTCTTCAGCACTTTGGTCACGCAGTACTGAAGTCTGTATTTCCCTATCTGAGGGATCCAGATAAAATAGATCACATCTAGTGGTTTGAATTATTTGTAGTGAATTTTCCATCAAAGCTTGTATTTAAAGCAGTTTCAGTTCCTCCTTCGGGAGGTCCACAGCTCTTCGTTGGTGAAACAATCTGGTAGCTGCTTTGAGAGTTCCTTTGAGTCCAGTGAGGAATTTCCTTTTGAAAATCTCCCTGTCTCCGAAGGGTCCATGGCCTCCAAAAAATGCTGTATTCTGACAAAAAAATTTATTCATTTTTGTTTCCATTCTCTGAATGCTACCATTTGCAACACTCTCTTTGAAGGAGCTGTCACCAGCCGTTTGGAAACAAGCAGCATTTTTCACTGAGCCATGACTGGCTGCCACTCGACAGAGCCGAGAGCGAGGTCCTGTCTCCAGCGACCCACCGTGGCATTTGCCCCTTTGTAGCCTGTTGCTATCAGTGCACTGCGCTAGTAAAAGGGAGTCAATTACAGAGAAAGGACAAGATCTCATTTAAATCAGAAGATGATACATGACGTTTGTTGTTCCACATGCGTGAAAAATATTAACTTCACCTTCACCAGTGATTAGTTAAAATAAATCATACGTGGACTGGACTGACGTCTTGCAGGAGAAAACTGGAAGGGAACATTAGGGAATGCTGGGTTTATGCAATGTAAGAAATACAGTTGTAAATTTGCAATCCATGCATTCCAAGAAAAAATGCAGACACCTGAAAAAAGAAAATTCTTTTCCCCTCAGCCACATTAAAAATGTATGTATTTGATGAACCGAAACTTAACCATTAGATTTCTAAAGAACGAAATTCAGTATCCTCTAGCAGAAGAGTGCCTCCTGACTTCTTTTTAGAAATTTTATCTGTAGGAATTTGGCTTTGTAAGACTGACCTGTTTCATATCCCCTGCCTCAACTATAACTCCAAAGTTTCAATGAATTTGCTCTCAGTTTTGACACAACACTATTTAGCATTGCCAGGGAAAAAAGTCACATTTCTGTCTTTGAAAGGATTACAGCTTAGCTTTATGGTCAAAGGCCTTATTAGCATGGTCTTCACAGATCAAATGGCCATTTTTGTGGAATTCATGTTAGTTATTTAAATTGTAGCAGATTATAATTTTTACAGCAAAGAAAAATATTTAGCATGTTGCTTTAGGACAAGACAAATAAGACTGATCTTCAGATACTTATAGATGAGGTTCTGTTAAAGCTGCAGGCCTAAAATGCAGATTTCTTGTCAACTTTGATTAGCTTCTGTGAACGCTAAATTATGTAGTTATTTAAAATTAACCAGGGTGAAGAAAAGCAGTTTTGCCAACTTCCTGTTGTTCACACCCATGCAAAAAGATGGCAAAGTGACCCTAATGCTGTGAATTCTGTGTCAGTGAGAAACACATGCCGAGTCCTGGAATTATGAAATGACTCAGAAGGGTCTTTTCTACAGGCGCAGAATCCTGTAGCTGTTTCTCTAATAGCTCTGTGCCTCACTCAGACTCTCAAAATACATCTGAAACAGTATTTGAGTGAAGATTTTTGCCTTTTGTACAAGGCTGTATTTACTTTGCTTACCAGATAGACAGAATGCTGGTATTAGATACATACTATTACCACAAGCATTTTGTTATGCCTGACCTTCACGTGGAGATACATGATCTGTGCATACTGTTAGTTCCATGAATATATTGGGTACGCACAAATAGACACACAATTGGCTGTGTCTAATTATGTCCAACGTATAGGAGAAACAAATGGATACTCAGGGGTGGTTTATATTCTGGCAAACACCCAACTGTGGGAGGTGGGCTGGGAGACCCACAATAGTTTCTACAGCCTGTAATTGTACAAGGAGCTTGCATTCATCACTCTCTCTAAAAAGTTATTATCTGGGGAGGGGAAACGGCTCCCTCCAAATCACCTGGCTGGATAGCATACAACAGAAAGAAGAATTAAAGCCCAGAGGAGAGTGGGTCTTCTCTCTGGTGGGCGCTGGAGACAAAGAAAAGAGCCTCTGCTGGCCACAGACTGTACAGCTTGCTTTTGTCATAAACAACAGACCTTTACAAAGATAACTTGTGCCATAAATGAAGGCTTTCAGAGGACTTCAGTATAGTATTTTTTAATCTTTCTTTGCTAGTATCTAGACAATCAACTCATATAAATATTTGTGAAATTAACTTTTATTAGCCAGGATATCTACAGAAAGCAAACGTAACCCTTTCCCGCCACGAGTGTATGTGCATTCACACCAGAATCTCTGACTTGAAAGGTAAACCCTTTAGAAGGAATACACCTGATTGAACACAAGGAGTGTTGGGCTGCCGCTTGCTATTAAAGAATATCTAAAGAGGAGAATTTCTGAAGTGCCTATAAAATGTAATTTGCAAACATCAAAACCAAATGAGACCTCCACAAACAAAAAATAAGTCCAGAGTTATTAAAGAAATAGTTACAAATTATTCTTTCAGTGCTTATGCTAATAAAATTTGGGGTTTCAGCACCATCCCCTGAAGGGCTTACCTTCTGAGTCCTGTAACAGAGCCCTGACGACCTTGTCCTGTGGGTGTTTCTACACTGCTTTCAGCACCCACCCTTGCCTTTGCTGCCCGGGGCGAGGCAGTTGTCAATAAAGCAATGTGCAGAGCAAAAAAATGAGCCAACAGTAGAGGTCAGCCATGAACTGTAGATTTCTTTTCCAGATTTCTTGCCTGAACAATTTATGCTGTTTACTGTACACCCAGAAAGATCTGGGGCACCTGTGCCAAAACAACAGTGGATAACAGGAGCAGGAGGTAAGAAAATAAGTAAGTTTCATTCCCAAAATGAGACAAGGCAAAAATCTGGATACTAAGAGCGATAGTAACACTTGGTTTCTCTGCAAGTAACACAGAGCTCCCCTAGCAACTCGCTCCTGCCTGCTAGCTGGTCCAAAAAGGTCAAGACCTCACAGAAAAAAAAAAATCCACCACGAAACAAAAAAGATACATAATAAACTCAACCTAGATGGACTTTAAAAAAAAATACCTGAGAACTTTGACAGTGTACGTCCCACCATCAGCTATGTCTTGGCTTTTGGAGAGTTACCATTGCCACTTGCTGGTTTGTGCCACCCCTTGGTAAAGCTGTTCAGAATGTCGGCTCATTTGAAAAGGGGAATGTTTCAGTCCTCGCCTATGTTACGGATGGAACACATGATACACCAATGTGCTGGGCTACTTGGGTTGCCCCCTCGTTTCATCTGGTCCTGTGCTCAACATTTAGAAATATTTAAACAGTGGCTACATAAATTAGGTCAGTGCTTCAACCAAAACAGGTTACCTGGATTTTTAAAGCTGAGAATTGACATAAACTGCTGCTTGCTGTGTTATTTGAAAAAAAAGTGTTTAGTTACCCCTTGCAAGTGAGGACACTCTTTGATACCATTCTCCCTTAAATGCAGCTGTCTAGGACACTCATTTAACGCAGCAACTGGATTTGATGGGCAGGGATTTGGACTGAAAGAAATAACCCATACATGCTCTGAAAAAATGTGCTTAAAGATGCAAGTGGAAACCAGACAATCAACAAAATGCACTGAGTTTTCTAGGCCTGCTTTCCAACTGTGGTGCATTATACCTATACCAGGCAGGGGCTCAGGCATCATTTTATTCAGTCACGTGTTTGTCAAGCACTAAACACAACGTCCCTCAGCCATAGCTGTTTTCCCGTATCTAAACAAAACATCTAGCACCTGAGCCCCCAGCCCTGCATCTCCGCTGGGGATTCCACAGCCATATGTGCAACACCATTTTGCCCGTCTCCCTTTTGCCCAAAATGCGACCGAAGCCAAACTCCTGGCTAAGGCCAGCAGGGACTGGCCCTGCTCTGGATCCCCACCCTGGTTGCCTTCCCCTCCTGCTGCCCCACTCGCCCCAGGCAGCAG
>NW_010557511.1:355-592 GCF_000687285.1 Phaethon lepturus | reverse complement strand
GCCTCCGGCGGGGTGCGAGCGTGTGTACCAGCGCTCGGAGGAGAGCTGGCGAGGATGAAAGAGGGTAAATAGCTTTAAAAGTGTTTTGGATGCACGGTGCATTTCCATTTACACAATGTGCTTTACATTTCTCCCCACAGGTTCCTCTTGGTGCAGCGTGTGTAGGCGAAGGCCCTGCTGTGAATTTTGAAAATAGTTATTTTTGTCTCTGGAAAATGAGGCCCGTTAGGACTTGTC
>NW_010557511.1:0-242 GCF_000687285.1 Phaethon lepturus | reverse complement strand
CAGCGTGCACGCTGAATACCTTTCAGTGCGCTTTCAAGCCCTGTGTGTGAGAGAGGGACGGGAAGAGAATGCAATGACACGTTTGTATTTTTTTTTCTTACTCTTAGCTGGATTATTTGGGGGAATTGGGATTTTCTATAGAAACAAAGAAAAAAAAAAAGCTGGCAGCAAGGCAGAATAGAGGAGGCCTCTTGTTGTAGAGACGGGAAGGAGTTTGCAAAGCCGGAGCGTGGCAGCGTGCG
>NW_010557510.1:7638-10074 GCF_000687285.1 Phaethon lepturus | reverse complement strand
CATTTTATATTTTATTTAAAAAATAAATAATTACTTGTTTTTAATTTATTGAATACAGTCTGCCTCAGACAGAGGTAGAACCTTTGTCCCCAGAGAGAAGATGCACTTGTCTCTGATGTTAAAAAAGACATGTCATGTTTTACACCAAAAGAGGTTCAAGTCCTCATGTCCAAATGTAAGTTTGAGAAGGTATTGACTGTTACAACCAAAACTGAATGCCTCTAGGAAGGGAATGGCTGTAAGATCACAGTTTTTTTTACGTAGCCAAAAGCCATTTTACTGATCTGCCAAAAGCTACAGACTGGATCTGTATGCGTGTCGTGGTTTAGCCCCAGCCGGCAGCTAAGCCCCACGTAGCCGCTTGCGCACTCATTCCCCCACAGTGGGACGGGAGAGAGAATCAGAAGGGTAAAAGTGAGGAAACTCATGGTTTGAGATAAAGACAGTTTAACAGGTAAAGCAGAAGCCGCGCACACAAGCAAAGCAAAATAAGGAATTCATTCCCCACTCCCCATGGGCAGGCAGGGGTTCAGCCATCTCCAGGGAAGCAGGGCTCCATGGTTTCTTGGGAAGACAAACATTGTAATTCCAAACATCCCCCGCTTCCTTCTGCCCCCAGCTTTATATGCTGAGCATGACATCATATGGTATGGAATACCCCTTTGGTCAGCTGGGGTCAGCTGTCCCAGCTGTGTCCCCTCCCAACTTCTTGTGCCCCCTCCCAGGCTCCTCACTGGTGGGGTGGGGTAAGAAGCAGAAAAGGCCTTGGCTCTGTGTCAGCACTGCTCAGCAATGGCAAAAACATCCCTGTGTTATCAACACTGTTTTCAGCAAAAAATCCAAAACATAGCCCCATACTAGCTACTATGGAGAAAACTCTATCCCAGCCAAAACCAGCACAACGTACCACACCAGAAATGCTCTTCCTTTTCATCTTTGAATTATTCTATCAAATTAAAAAAAAAATCTGGCTTATGTGTGTGTAACGTGGGTCAACAGTAAGTCAGCTTATGTCAGTGTTGCTTAAATAAGTATTGACAAGCTATGGACTTCAATTCTCCTAGTACAACTATATTGTTCTCAGCCTTCACCTTTTCTTCATATTTCTGTTCCACTACAGTCTTTCATTTCAACACCTATTTTTTAAATTTACCTTTTAAAACCCTGACTTTTCTTTCTATAATCAGAAGAGGGAGCTATGTCCTTACTTTTGTAAGGTCCTAGTGGTTTGTACTTTGGGCCTGTTTTTTTGCCCTTTTTTTAGTTCACATAAGCTAGAACGACGCTCACAACTTAAAATGTCTTTAAAAGTCTCTGGCACAGCGGCAGTCACATAAGTAGTTTGACAAACTCTTACAGAACAGGAATAGGATACCTCTCCTAGGTTTTTAATTTGAAATGAACCATGCCAAGTATTACTAGAAGTCTATATTCTGCATTAGCTAAACAAAGAACATTGTGTTTTGAAGCAACTAAGTCTTTAAAGAGTTTAGACAAAAACTTTGTAATCAGAAATATTTGTTTAAAACAGTTGCAGCTTATCATCAAGCAAAAAATAATAGGTGAGAACTGGAAGTTGTGCTGATTTTTATGCTTGTAGATTGAGTTGCAGGATGTGTGTTGTGATAAGGCTCTCCAGCAGGAGACAGTTGTTTTGTTTTTTAAGTAGTATCTGTTACAAATAGAAGAGTCCAATGCACCTTCTTCCCTGAGCAACCCACAGCACGGTTTAATAGCGAGGAGTTACATGGTGGAGGAGCTGTTCACTCCTTCCACATCCACAGGGCCATCCCTCTGCAGCTCCATTTGTAAGACTAAAGAATAATGGTATTTTCTTGAGTAAGTGGCCTCTTTACTCCAGTGTAATATGCAGGGTCTTTCCAGACAGGCAGGTGTGGCTTCTGCTCCGACCACCTTATGGCAGGTCTCAGCATAACCATGATGATGAGGTCACAGTGCCCCGCACCTTTGAAGGTGTATCCCACTTCTCATGACTGAGAAGAGCACCATAGAGACCAGGATAATCTCTGGAGAAGGAGCAACGTTTCCACTATGAAAGTAATTTTGCTTCTCTTTTTAATCCTCCTAACTTCTGCAGAGACTACCAGAAAATTTATTTCACCTGATGGTATGTTCTAACCAAAACTTTTTTTCTGGTAGAAATGATTACAGAGCTTATGTTCTGCTAGATATTAAAAAAAGGCAGAAGGTGTTTCTTCCTCTCATTATTTTTTAATTAAATGAAGTTTTTCCTTGAAGAGCTTAATAATACCATTCCCTTCCACTGCGTTAGCTCTGTTGTTTTGAACACACTTTCTACAGGTTGACTTGTGCCCGTGTGCAGGTGCGAAAGCACATAGGAGGCAAAAGTGCAGACAGCTTGCCCAGCATCCCCAGCAACTTCACAGCACCCAGTCAGAACACAACCATTAGAGC
>NW_010557510.1:0-7607 GCF_000687285.1 Phaethon lepturus | reverse complement strand
GGCAGTACCGACAGATGCAAGGCCGTCTGCTCACAATTCTGTGAAGCAAGCAACGAGTTGAATTGAGAATTGCACAAGGCTTGCCCCTGAGCTTTCTAATGGTGCCGGGACAGTCAATCCTGCAGATACACGACAGAGTTCAGTCATCAGGAACCACGAAACATGAACACTGAAACACTCTCAGCAGTTTCTCTGGCTGGCTCCAGCTCAGATTCACTGTTTGACAAAGGGAAGGGAAAAAAAAAATTTTGTTTCACAAGGTAACAAAAAGGACCACAAGTTTCCTGACCATTGCAGCTGTTACCTTGCTCTCCAGACACGACTGGAATATTGATTTGCTAGCATATGTAATTTTTTGTCCTGACTGAGGTATATTCTGATTGGCAAGCTGTACTGTGAAGGCTGCAGATTAGAGCGAAGCGGGAGCCTGATGCAGGTCTCGATTCCTGAACATCAGTGTATGCACATAGCTGTTGGAAACAGGCCATATTCAGAAACACAGTATCATATGACTATGGAGGTCTTAATGAAATAACAGCAGCATTTAAAAAAAGTGAATAGTATTGCTTTGTAATTTATTAAACTGGTTTTAGTCACTTGTTGCAGCAAACATATTTTGTAGCCTGTCAATTCATCAGCAAATGCAGTTTTTTTAAGAAAACATATTTGACTGAGCATTTTCTGGATTACTCCAAAGTAGCGCTACCTGGAGATTATTTGGAAGGGGAGAAGGAAGAAGAAGAGGATGATGATGAAAAAAACACTAATATTGAACAAAGTCTTGGTAAGTAGATTATAGAAACTAGTAAAATTAAGTTGCAAAGTATAGATATTCTGTCACTTCAGGATCAGGTATTCAAAATCTTATGTGAAGTGTAATTCTTCCTTTTACATAATGTCAAGCTAATGTTTGCAATCACTGCTCATAATATTGTTTCATGGAGTCACTGCCTCCACAAAAACCAACTGAAGGGCTTATACATTCACACAAATTCAGTGGGGAGTTTGTAGTAACAGCGTTGGATAAACACATTTAGGATCCTGTTAGCTATGTCCTTGAAACAGAACGCTGTTCTTTGATCTCACGATGGCATGCCTAGTGCTTACAGGTGGGACAGAAATGAAAACCCTCCCCGCATTGGGACAGAGGAAAAGGTGGACTATATATAGAACACCTCAAGGATGAAGTCAGCTTGGCTTTTTTTCTGGCAACGTTTGAAATATACATAGATTTGTAATACCAGAGCATTATAATGTTAAAGAATGGAATTATAAAATAACTCTGTGAGGAAAAGATTTTGGTTAATGGGTTCCTCCTCTAATGTATCAAGAAGGGGGAGATGGAAGAGAGAGGAACTGTGCTGTACTATTCAGTCCTTGAACTAAGCATATTCAAAAATTGTGCTGTTCATTTATAGCATGTTGTAGGCCAGAAACAAAAAAGGTTACGAATGAAAAAAAAAAGAGGAAGAAACATGTTATACGTAGCCTTCAGAACACTCATTTCAATTGCACTTAGGCAGTTACAGAATAGTGCAATCCAAATTTTCAAAGGAGAGAATGGTTGGTTTCTCTGTAAAAATTACTGCATTTAAAGAGCCACAAATCAGTTAAAGCACAACTAGGTAGTTTGAAAACCATCTGTCTCACTTGGATGTGACTGTTTTTGTGAATACTGCCATTGTGCTCTTCGGAAAATGCTAGACTTATGTGTCAAAGGTAGGAGTTTAACTTAATATGCATTAATTTAGAAACTTCTGCAAGGACATCTGTGTCCCACCTTGATGATGGAGAGGATCTGTTAAAGAAGAGTATGCAGAATTTGGAGGAGAATTGTAAGTAGAAAATACCATTTAAGTTGTGTGAAATGATATACAGCTGTTTAAGTAGTAGTGAGGTCCAGAAGGAAAAGCCTGGCACACGTATCAGGCAGCCATGCATCTCAAGTTGTATCTCGTGTTGCCTTCAATTGTTACCGATACAACTGTCCTAAGAACAAGACAAACTAACGAGAGGTTAGATCAAGAAATCCTAAATGAGTCCCAAACTACTAAACAAAATTACAGAATGATAGGTGAGACGAGAATGAATGTCCTGCTGCCCTCTTGCCTTTTAACGAAGTACGTTCATAGACGTAATTTAACTTGTGAGTAATCAGATCCCACAGCTTCCTAATTCATTTCACTATGTTTCAAGAATCTTCTTATCCTATCTACTGTTCACTGGTGACCTTTGTGATCACCAACATGGTTTACAGTTCATGTTTAAAGAGAGCCCACATCTGAATTAATTGCAGAACGTAAGTAAAGCCACAGTGTCTGTCAACACACGTGACACTGAGTACAAATTCACAGTCTCTTTCCAGTTCTGCCTGAATCATTCCTTTAAGATATTTCTGCTACAATTTAAACTTAACAATTGAGGATTATGAAAATGGACTATAATAGTAATGTATTTTTTTGCTGAGTGACTAACTGCATATAGGAAGTGACCCAGTGGTGCTGACTCATCCACTACACTCATCCGCTCTGCCAAGAAGCATGAAAGGTGGCCTCAGGTACAAACTGTTAACCCATCCAAAACACCATAGGCAAAGGACACATTGCCTTCCATACATGGCCATCAAAAATCGAATATGAATCTGGAAAATGCTTCTGCAAAAGTAGCTCTGCCTTAATATTTATATGTAGATTGGCATTTTTTAAGCAGTTAGTTTCTATTCCTAAGAGATTCACCCAGCTTAACTTCAGCTTCTTTATTATTACTGCTTGTAGCAAAATTAATGTCCACCAACGGAGCAGAAGAGGAGAGTTTTCAGGAAGAGCAGGCACTAGGTAACAGCTAATTGGTGTTTTCATTGGGGTTTCTAGTATTATAACAGCACACTAAAAAAACTGTTTTGACATGCTGAGCTGACACGATTTTTTCAGTTTCACTGAGCTCAAGACCAAGTATTCTTTTGCTGTTTGTAAGTTCATAACACAGCTGTTTCAAGTTCTCAATTTTTTAATCACTGCAGAATTACAAATGATTAAAACATGCCTGTTTGTTTGTTTTTTTCTAAAGAAAGCAGTTCTTACCACTTTTCCAATCATGTTTGCTAGTGAAGTCCATTAATTTCTGATTTTTCTAGTTTTTAGGCTTTTGACCATAATGCAGCACATTTCCTAGGCATGCTTTCTCTCCTTCCCTTTCATGTCAGATGTTGAACTTTCTGATTTTTTTTTCTCTGCTTTATCTTATGAATATTCTTTGCAGATGTTCTTTTTTTTCTTTTCCCCCAGAATCCAGATTTGGACCCCATTACCTTACCACTCTCACACTGAGCCACAGTGAAGAACCACCTTTGGATGGTATGGTAGGAGGCTCAGCAAAACATTAAATATAAGTTCAATTCTTCTAAATAGACAGTGTAAGAACAACCTCAATTTTAGATTTGCTGGGCAAAAATTAATTCAAAAAGAAATTTGACATCAAGAGACTTTGTCACATCTTTATCTGAGAATCATAGAAGTCAAAATCATTAGTATGCAAGCCCTGTCTTTGAGACATGCACTTGCTAGCAGGTAAGAAAACTGAAGTCCCAAGACAGTGAAACTTAGCACAGGTCTTATGAGCAAGGTATAGAAGGAGTAATGCATATAAGTACTCTGAATCTGAAAACGTGCTTCTATCCCAAAACCTTGAAGAATGCTTTAGTTTGTGTATCTTTTGTTTTTGTACCTCCGGTTACATTTTATTACTACTTTGCAACTGAAGGAAAATGTTAAACTTGTTCACAAGTGTATGAATGAAGTGAAGTTTCTACTGACCTGAATGGGGGACATCCATTTGTGTGCAAAATTTGGCCTCTGAGATTGTATGGCTTTTATCCATATTGATTCACAAATGAAACAGCAGTATATGCTTTCTGTACCTCTAGCAAAATAAATTAACTTCTTTCTGTTTCTGAATAGCTAGAAAAATATACCAACCTCATTTAATTTTCTAACAACATGTTAATAAGCAAAAACATTTCTATAAACCAAACTGTAAGGAAAGAAATTATCCTAAAAGATTTGTCTGTTGTGACTTTGTATATAGGCTGATAAAAAGTAAAATAAAAAGTTACTGCTGAAATGTAAAACCTTACATTTTTCAGATCCAGGAGCCAAATTTGTAAATGATTATGAGGATGTCTCTGAAAGTAACAGAAAAGCACAAACAGGGAGTTTCACCTTGATAGATAAAAGTAAGTTTATGACTTTTTTGGTGGAGAATTAGTCACCATGTAAAAACTATATAGTGCTAAGAGCAAAAGATCTGATGGGTACTGCTTATTAGAACAAATTGCACTCAGGAAAGTTAATGAGATCTAGGAGAAACTGAGGGGGTTTTAGACCTATACAAACTGTAGCAAATCTAGGATACATAGATAGCTGTGAAAAGCAGTAAAAAATCTTAAAATACTAAAAGGCAGAGTGACTAATTCACTGGAGACAGCTCCGAGTTCCATTCCTTTTCACAGGCAAAGAGAAATAACAATGTTGAAATTAAGTGTATTATAAAAGTCACACACAAATAGTTTTAAATCCTGATACCAACCAAGCGATGTATTTTTCCAGGAAATGCCAAGTAAGAATGTAGTATAGCAGTCTTGATTGGTTTTGCACATAGTGAATTAGGAATACATAGAACGGGTCTTTCACATAGTGAATTAGGAATACGTAGAATGGATCGTTGCATGGATGCTTAAGACCACCCCATCTCCTCATAGGTGAAAAAATGGGTTCTAATAAACTCAGAGTAGTAACATCTCCACAGTCCCTGGGGCCTGCTAAACTTCTATAGGAATATGGAACCCTTTATGATGGATACAAATCATGCCTAGAAAGATTGGAAAATGTGCTTTTGGACAATTCATCGACAACTAAATGGATTTGGGTTTTCACAGAACTAGCCCTTTTATTCAGAAGTGTTTATTTGCAAATCACATAGATAATCCATTTCTATGTATGTTGATTTGTCCAGGACATTACCTGTGTGTGTACTAGTGGTGTGGTGTGCTTTACTGTTGCAGTGTCAGACAACACTGGTTCACTTCAAAGAAACACAACTGAAGAAACTAGCCAAGAAGATTTTAAATTAAATTTAATGCTTGCTGTGTCATGTACAACTCTTGTCTGCTCCTTAATATTTATGATATGCTGTTGCATGGCTTTCATCAAGTACAGAATGGAAAAAGGGTAAGTTGTCCAGTCACGTGCTGTGCTTTACCTTGCTATTTGGATAGTAAAGTAGGGTGCTACTCCAAACATACGATTAAAGATTATGCAAAAATGTGATAAAAGCTCAGAAAGGTTGTACATACATATATAATTTTCTCCTGAAATGAAAAGTGAAGGCAGAAATTACCAAAAAATAGAAAATTAAATTATTACCAGGAGTCTATGTATGCACTAAACATTTGCTTATAAATTGAGATGCTCCCCTTTTCCAGTTCAAATCTTGAAAAAAAAAGAAAGTTCAGTAATTTATTATCCATCCTCAATGGTACCTGTTAAGTTTCTGTTGGATTCCTCTGGTTAGAATAATGATTTTTCTTCTGTGTTTTAGGAATTTTTGTCATACATTCAGATGCTCACATGAACAACAGAGACCACCTTCTGCATCTTACTTTGACCCTCTGAAGGGAGTTCCTGATTCTTCAGTTTCCAGAGCTGAAGAAAGCAGCCTATGGGGTGAGAAAAGAGCATCAGACATACAGCATAATGGGAAAAGCACAAAATCAGAAACATTATCTATCACAAATTCTGTAGTTGATATACCACTGATTTCTCATGCATCAAGTCTCAGCAGTATTCCTTCGTATGAAGACTTAAATGGAGACTAACCCTAAGTAGAATCTCATTGCCCATGAGCGACAAGCTCTTCAAACTCAGATGCTGGCACATGTGCAACTATGTTTATACAAACAGTACTTGTGATTCACTAAATCTGTAAATTGAAATTTCATGACAGGACAGAATAAAGTTTACATTCTGATAAGACAGTGGTGTGTAATTAAAATTTGATCACAAAAATTTGCAGGCAATCATTACCTGCTTCAGAATCGAGCACCAGGAGATACAACTGTGGTGAGAAGATAGCTCAACATTATTCCTCAAGCTAAAAAGGAACAGTTGAAACACAATGACTTCCTGAAATTAATTCAAGCAATGCAACATTAGCAGCACACACTGAATGAGAATGTAGTGATGGATCTCTGAACAATATTTACTTGTTAAATCAGGATTTTTTTGAGCAATAAACAACTAACTTTTTTTTTTAATATCCTTTGTTTGGGAAAGTTATGTGAGCATATGTGCATTTTGGAATGTTTGTGTGCATAACAGCCCTGTATGCTATTTGTATGTATAGAACAACAGGCAAGCCCAAAAAAACTGCAAGGCAGGTATTTTTAACAGAAAAAAGATCTGTTGGTAGACCTTTTAAGAAAACATAATTTTTCTTTTCCTCTGTTTTTTACACACCGCCCCAAACCCAGAATAGCATACCTGTCTTTGCCATTCCCAGACAATAGCAACAGTTCTTGAACTGACGCTACTCCTACATGGTGAAGGAAAATGCAATGAGACCCCAGGATCAGAAGTAGAGATTGGTCTATATAGAAATTTGAAGCAGTGGGGCACAAAACCCCAGGATTTTGAGATTACAGACAAAATGTATTGCCATCAAGGCAATGCAACTGATTTAGAAAAATTGCCTGGCTATGCTCTTCTGAAGCCAACTCAAAACCCAGGAAACCATTCATTAACTTTTATGATCTTGTGCACACAAGTAGCTAATAATGACTTCAGTTCTGAAAACAATTTGCCCCATAATGCAGAAATAGGGGACAGCAACGCCATGTTTTTCTTAATTCTTTCTTATGTATCGCTGTTTAGTTATTATCTTCCTTGGCACCCAACAGAGCAGATTTCCTTTTCCAGCCACATTACTGGCCAGCAGGGCACAGTTACATTAGCAGCCCATTTTCAGCTAGTTTCTTTGTTCTTTTCTTGTTATTATTTTCATGTTTTCCATGTTTTGAAATGGTCCTTGACCACCTGAATTTAAGGCTTTGCCTTAGGGGTGGTCCTCAAGCCCACCCTACCTGTATGAGTTGACAGTGTAGATGACTCAACCCACTAGAATTAATAGTAAAAGAATACAGAACAACGTATAAAACATGATGGTGTTGTTCCACAAATTCCCAGTTAATTCATATTGTGAATACCCAGTGCAATTCTGGTCCCTTACACTTAGAAGCAAGAGGTAAAACCAGAAAAGCGTCAAGGTAGGTTGACAAGGATTTGTAGAAGAATGGAACAGATACCACAACAGCAACCCATTCTGCTCGAGGAATGGGCCTCTGTGAACCCCATGAGGTTCAACAAGGCCAAGTGCAGGGTCCTGCACCTGGATTGGGGCAGCTCCCAGTAACAATACAGGCTGGGTGTGAAGGGACTGAGAGCAGCCCTGCTGAGAAGGACTTGGGGGTACTGGTGGATGAAAAGCTGGACATGAACTGGCAATGTGCGTTCACAGCCCAGAAGGCGAACTGTATCCTGGTCTGTAGCCAAAGC
>NW_010557509.1:2700-4507 GCF_000687285.1 Phaethon lepturus | reverse complement strand
GTGCTCCGTGGGGAGCCCAGCTCCGCGGCGGCACAGCTGAAGAGGGCTGCGCAGCCACGGCACCGAGAGCTTCGCCCACCTTCCAGCTTTCCAGCTGATGCCAGGCTTTCCAGCACAGCCTCCGCTCTGCGGGGGCGTTCGGCTCAGTCCCAGGCGGGATGTGAACCAGGGGGTTCTGCCTGCCAAGGCTGTGCTGGCCTGTCGTGCCCTCAAAACTGTGTCAATAGCGTTAGGTCAAATTAAACCACATCTGCTGGTGAAAAAGAAGAAAGGTTGGCAAGGTTTGCCCAGCTGGGAGGCAGCGCAGACGGACGCGGGTTGCTCAACCTCAGCCTTGCCACGGCGTGTTTGGTGCTGCACAAACCACACAGGTATCGCTCGGAGGAGTTTTCTGTGGGCTCAGGGAGGGAGCCACGGCTGTGGTGGCATGAGGGAGTCACGGCTGTGCTGCCATGACACTTGGCCCCATGCTGGCAGAGAGGGGGACAAAGTAGTCCAGGGCAGGCTGCTGGGCTTTGCCCTTGGCAGTCATGTGAGGACCAGGACAGCAGTAGGGTCTGGGCTGGCAGGACACAGAGACCCTGCAGAACGTGGCCCCCTGAGATCTCCACCCTCCCCTCTCCTGCATCTCCAAGTGCTGGATTTCATCCCCTTCCAGCGGGGCAGAGAGAAAAGCTGGGTCTTAAGTCTGGTACTGTCATTTACTTCCATTCCTGCAAGATTTGCTGGGCAGAGACAGATTGACTTTCAGACCCAGAAGCAGAAGTTTTTTCACCAACGTGATTCAGAGAGTAAAATAAAAATTATGTTGTGCTTTAATCCTCACCCTGCCAGCACTAGAGCATTGCGGAAGGAAGGAAGGAGGGAGAAGCACTGCAGGAGGGCGAAGTGTTCGCTGCAAGAGTTCGTACGAAGGGAGGGATGATGGCCTGTGGTCCTTCGCTGTCCCCCTTCCCCATGTCCCCATACATGCACGTGTGTGAACGCAGCCATCTGGCTAGGGAAGCACATGCAGAGAGGTTGCAATTACGGCACGCACTGGGGTGACGCAGTGGCACGTGGAGGTAAGTAAATGCTCGGTAAACCTGAAGTCCTTGTTTCCCAAGTTGGAAGAAAGTCAGATTTGTCTCCCCAGTCCCAACGCTGCCTTGCTGATTTTTGATGCTGGAGCAGATAGAGGCAATTAAGCAGATCATTTACTTTCTGGTTTTGGCTCCGGCATAGCGAGGCTTTTGCAAGAGCACCTTGGGAGCCCAGGACACCCACGCAGCCCGGCGGCAGCTCTGCCCCCCGAGCAGCACAGACCCCACGGCGGAGGGGAACGTAGCCTCTCCTTGTTTCACCCCAGATAAATCACAGCTTCGCACTGACACACACGCAGAGTCAGCCCCGGCGTGGCAGAATTACATCTGTTCCACTTGCCTCATGTTTTTTCCCCCAGGGAAATGTGATATATCGGCTTTCTTAAAGGACCACGCGGCACACACAGATATCACCCGTTGGGGTGTGCACCACAGCCCGATGTGGTGCGGCAGCCCCAAAACCCCTGCGGGTGTGCATCAGCGGGGGAAATTGCTGCGCCGTGCCGCGCTGGCTCCCTGTGCTAGCGGCAGCCCCGACTTGCTGGAGGAAGGCTGGGCCGGGGCCGCGGGGGCAAGGGGCGGCGGAACGGTTTGCAGTGTTCGCTGACGGAGCGATGCCGCAGGAACCGGGCTGCTGCCGCCCAGCGGGAGAGATGCATGGCACCCCGTGGGAGAAGGGTGGCCATGGGGTGGCTGGGGAGCGCCGGGCGAGCGGCCACGCTCCC
>NW_010557509.1:0-2556 GCF_000687285.1 Phaethon lepturus | reverse complement strand
GGCTTGGTGGGGCTGTGATGGCTCCGGCAGGCACGAGTGCCGCTTTACCTTGCTTTTGCACCCATTTCTGCAAGAGACACAGAGAGGAGGGGCAGAATCCACCAGTGCATGTAAGCGATTCATTGTCTCCCTGTCAGCGCTTTAAATCAAATTAAACTCTACAAAAAAGAAAACGGCATTTTTACAGCAGCACCTGTCATGCTACTGCAGTTAGGGCTCCCTTATAGCCACCCCCCAAAAAAATTTCAAAACATGGCTATATAAATCCCCTCAGACTGAAAAAGAAAAAAATTGTCAGTGAACTGATCCATTTGGAAGGGGCTGTGGACAAACAGGACCGACAGACGCTTCTCAGGGCCGAGTGCTTTGCGGATACTCAAATTATACACCTGAGCCACTCAACTGCATGGGTGACGTTCAGCCAGGGTGTGAGCAAGAGCCATTCCCACTGACCTTCTCGGCAGCTGCCCACGCTCCCGCTGCTCCGGGGGGTTCTGGCACCATTTTCTACCAGTCTCCAGTTTTCCATAGGGATTGCATATTTAATAAAATAAAGGACAAACTCCTAGGACTGGTTTAGAATAGCATCATTAGACTCCAGTCAGCCAGAAGAGATGCCCAGTGTTTTGCAGCAGCACCAAGGGTTTGTAAATACTCTAATAACTGGTTAGGAGCTACTGCCTTCAGTGGCTTAATAACCAGCTACGGCTTAACCAGTTCGCTCTGAACAGAGCGACATCACCATTTCTGTACCAGCTGCACGCGGATGCACCAGAAAGGTCCGACCACCCCACCATCGCCGCGCAGAAATGATGCACGACTCGCTGCAAATGACAGGAAAGACTGTGAGGGTCAGACTGATAGATTGCACATTAAATAGTTTGGGGCAAATCAACTGAAGAGCGTGACCGGGCTGTGACGGTCGCCCTGAGCATGGCTTGGTTATAAAACCTTCAGTCGCTTCACACGGACGAGACCCCTCTGTCGTTGCCAACCACCCATCCTCTCGGCGGCGACTCATTAAGTGAATTATCTCCACACCGATGAGCCCCTGCAGGCATTCATTGGCACAATAGAGTAGTTTCAGCAGATTTATGGATTTAGGGTTTATAGAGTCATTGATATGTGAATTAAGCACTGACTGAGTGAGACTAGCTCTTCAAAAGGAGTCATTATAATCTCTATAGAAATATAATGATTCCAGTGACAACATCGTCAATGAAACTCCAAAAACACTTATTTAAAAAAAAAGTACAGAAATATTTATTTAAATAAAGCACTAATTCTCAGTTTTTCCCAGCCACCAAAGGTAAGGAAAATTCAGCTTTCCAGAGGTCCAGCCCTGAGGACAGATGGCCAGGCTTCATCTGGGGAGACGTTCAGAAAAAGCCGCTTCCCCTTTCCCTGGGGCACCACAGCTCACACTGGTGTGGGCAATGCCAAAGTGTAATACCTGCACCCTTTGGCACTGGGAGAAAGCCATGGACTCCGGGTACTACGCAGATGAGAACCAGCCTGCACCTTTCACCCCTCCATCAAACCAAGCCTGGGATTAAGCTGGAGAAAGTTCAGCCATGAAGAAGAAGAGGCCAAAGAGGTTTCTTACGAGGTTCCACTTTTTTCTCAAAGTCCTTGTGCTTATGAATACCCCACAGCAATGCAGCAAACAAATATTAACCCGGCTTTGGTAAAGTTTTTGAGCACTGTCGACTGGAAATTTTGGTGCAGTAAAGCAAACTCCTGCAACAGAGAAGGACAAGCTCCTGCCAACCGTGACCTCCCCGTCCTCTGCAGCAGAGGCAGTGCTGAGCTCCCAGCTCAGTCCTTGGCCTCAACGACACATTTTCAACAGCAGACATCTAGCTGTGGTGACATGCACAGCAGGCAGGTGCCTTTGCTCCAGAAGTGGTTTGCTTTTAGCCACCCAGTTTAAATGACAGAATAGTCTAACTTGGCTTGAACTGCTCAGCGGGGCTTAATCCCTGCTCACAGGCTGCTGGCCACAGGGGACCAATCAGCCCTGGGCCACCTCCAAAGGGAAACTCCTGCTAAGTGTCATGCCCCATCTCCAGGTGATGGGGCTGGTTATTCCCTCCCGCGCTGATGGACCTCAGGCTCCATCCCGCTGAAGCCCGTGGAGTTGCACCATGGTGAAGAGCCGTGGTGTCAGGCTGGTGTTTTGGCAAAGCGTAGGGCGAATTAAGAGCGGAAGCACAGTTACGTAGAGAATCCATGGTTGCGGTCATGCACAAAGTGCTTCTGCTCTCCGAGGTCTGGTGGGGCAGCTCCTGTGATGAAGGGGACGAGGGCACCCTGCTCGGTAGGACAGCAGCGTCTTTCTGAAGTCAGTGTCCTGTGACATTTCAGTCTGGGGCTGGGGTGATGGACTCCACCCTGGCCTTGCTGGTGTTCGCTGCAGACTAACGGCCTAATGAGCGCACAACCTGGACAGCTAGTTTTTTGTGTGAAGAGCGATTACCACCCATCTACTCATCGGCTTTCCGCTAATGAGTTTTTCACCAGGCAGAAGGCAACGCTCAGCAGACGGCACCACAG
>NW_010557508.1:0-8346 GCF_000687285.1 Phaethon lepturus | reverse complement strand
CTTCTCACAGAAGCCGCCCCTGGTGCCCCCCTGCTGTGGCGCAAACCCAACGCACCCTTGCATCAAGTATAAAGATATTTGACAGTAGAAAGGAAACAGAAAAAACTTTTAGGCTTCCACCTTCTCCACTGAATTAATCATCTCTGGCAGATTTGTGGCTTCTTATGACCTTCGAGTTTTACTGTCTGCTAGCACATCAGGCACCGATTTTCCCCGCTCTTTCCCCTACAGCAAGCATGACAGTGATCTTTCTCCACACTGACAGCGGCAGGGCTTATTTCCAGTAAAAGGGCACCACGCTGAGCTGCGCAGGCTGAGTGAGGTCAGGGCAATAGGTGCACGGGAATAACGAGAGCACAGAGGGCAGCCAACTTTCAATATGTTTATGCAGTTAAACGTAACAAGTTCAGACACTATCATTTCTTTTTTTCCATTGTTCACAAAAAAAACCCAAACCCCTCTCTATGAGCGCGTTCCTATTTCTCTTAACCTCTGCGTTGCGGTGCAGCCTGACCGTGTACATGAAGATACACTCCCTGCCCTGGGGAAGATCAGAGATAAGCGGAGAAGTGGCATACAGATGGCAAGGGGGAGAGAGCGATCTAATCGACTGGCCACAACCTCTGTTCGTTAAGATAGGAAAAGCACACAGAGAAGAGGAAAGCTGGTTTCTGCTGGGAGAGGCACACTGCTCTCCCCCTTCTTTTCTTTGTCCTTGTCTTTTCGCCCTCATCTCCCTCGTGCGCTTCTTTGTGCTTCGCGTGCTGAGATGGTGTTAGACTTGGGGGATACATTGCGAGGGCTGTAGCCTGGCCTGTGCACATATATTGGCTGGTTCGTTTGTTTTCTAATTTAGTTTGCTGCCTGTCTCTGTCTCTCCTTGTGGCCTTCAGCCCGGCACAGGAACGTCAGCTGCTCCTTGCTAAAATTGTCTCCATTCCTCTCTGTCTGGTGAATACCTAACACCTGCTGATGGTCTTCAGGTTCTAGCATTTTCATGTGCCTTTCATATTGCATCTTCGTCTCTCCTTTCCTCACCCTTAAAACTCTTTTCAGGTGTCAAATCTGAACTCAGCAATACCAAAGGATTCCCTGTGCTTTCATTTCACTGTATTGTTCATCTTTGGGTGGAGTTTTTGAAACTCTCCTCTTTAAAACACCTTGAATGCCTGAAGTTCAAGATGGAAGCTGAACGCTTTTGTTTCAGGACAAGGTAAGTATTTTGTTTTATAAAATGCAAATTCTTTCCCTGGCCTGTCTGTCCAGCTGGAAAATTGTTTGGAGGCATCTGAGCAACTGCAGGGCTTCTTGACTCTTTCTGCTACTCCCAGTTAGCCATAAACCAAAGAATGAGACCAAACCCTCCCTGTGGCACGGCGTCATCATGGCATTGATGGAAGAGCATGGCAGATGCCATTGCAGTGGACCTGCCACCCTGCCTGCTTCTCCTCGCTGCCCCCGCGTAGCAGCGACCCGGTGGCGTTGCATGGAAGAACCTTCACACTGTCAGTGCTGGGTTGGAGCAGGGATGAGTGAATCTTCTTCAGACCAGTGTCTGGTCTCTGATCTCCCAGGCCTCACCTCCCTTTGGACCTAGTTTCAGCCTTTGTAAATGCCCTGTTATGGACGGACTTTAGTTTATGGGTGGTCTGAGTCTCCGGATCTGTGACAACACCCACTGCGTGGGCCATGGTCCCGCAGGGGCCATTGTAAAGGGCTCACATTGGTGTTGCAACACACTCGGGCTACCATGCCATGCGCTCATGGAGCCGAGCTGACGAACCTTTATCCTGTGCTTTGTGGGATGCCATGGCATGTGTCCAGGAGGAATGAGGACCTGCCTTCCAACTCGTTGCAGGGACATGGTCAATGTTTTAAAGATAAAAAGCCTAGGCCCTGGGATAAAACTCTGACAAGGTAATGACACAGTAGGAGATCTCAGAGTCTTGACACAAACGTGGTGATCTTCCTCTACTATGAATAGCTTGGTTTTGGAAGTGGAAAGCCAGTGGAAAGATGGGCACTTGGCTAGGTGGCTAGGTTTCTCTGCTCTTGTGATGGCTTTTTTCATCCTTCCTTCCCACAGCCAGTCCCAGGAAGAGCTGTCAGACTGTAGCGACCAGTTTCACACATCTCTGAGACAGCTAGGACAAGGGCACTGGAGCCATGTGTTCATCCCTGGCTCTCACCCAGACCGCCTGTGCACACTTGGACAAGTGCTTAAATCCTCCAGCTCATTTCTTAGCTCTCCAGGACTTCTCTTCCTCTGCATCAATTGTAGACTCTTCAGTCTGGATTCATCCTACTTAAACTCTGTGCATGTAACTGAAGTGCCTGGTAAACGGCTCGTCCTCGTCATCAACTCTGTGGTCACTGGAAGGCCAGAGACAGGCACTTCCAGGGACAATTCAGATATTAGGTGGGATATACTGGTCTGGCATGAATCTGGGCTGCAACTCCCCTAGCACCTAGTGGTGTGGGTTAAAGGTGTTGATGCTGGGGCACGTATGGTAGGTACAAGTCTCCAAGATGACTTCAGAATTAGACTATCTGAAACATGGTGGAGACTTTATATCCATCTGTTGAGAGGACTTTGTCTGCTATCTGTAATGAAACTCTTCCCAAATGCGATTTAATTGCTTAGCCTGGTAATAAACTGTATATTCCCTGACTTCTCAGAGAATAAAGCGTGTCTCTTCCTGCGGCTGCCACTGCGCAGATGTCCCTTTTGATACCACATTATACTCAGAGCGATGTTGCCTTTCTCAGGGCACAGACAATAAAAGATGAAGATTTGTGAAGTAACTTTTGAAAAGGCTACTTGAAAAACATCTGGCCTCATTGGCACAAACCGAGAGCTTCAAAACACCATCTCTGCTGACCCAGCTCAGCAAAACACCAAGGTTTAAGCAAAGGAAAGATCCCAGTGAAGTCAGTAGGCTTAAAACTAAGGACAGCCTAGTGAGATCTACACGTACACAGGGCTAAAAGTAGGCTGACATGCTTTGGCAGGGTGAAGCCCTGCTGTCAGACTCACTGCCATGACCCAATTTCTTTGCAGGGCTCTGCAGGGAAAATGCATGCTCCTGCAGTTCGTCCCCTTCCTTTGGTGTCATTAGTTCTGTTTCTCCCACGCTGAACTTCACAGAGGGAGGATTTTGCTGCACAGCTGAGTGTCTGGGAAACAACGCCTCATTTTTGCTGTGCAATTTAGAAGAGGGTTGTTTGATTCCAGCAAAAAACTTGCCCTGTGTTTTTCCATGCAGCTTGAGGGCTGAAAGGGAGATGGAGCCTCGCCTTGTCCCCTTCTCCATCAGGGAGTGACCTTATCACTGTGGGGTCTGGGATAACTGCCCCACGGGGAGGGGGCAGCTTGAGCAGGGGTAAAACCTTCCCTTTTTGTGCCCCCATGTAATGCTTGAGACTTAATCCACCGGACAACAGAGACAGAATGACCTGTCTCCAGAGCCTGGGCAGGAGATGTGGGCAGCAGCCAGGTCTGGTACAAAGGAGGAATATGGTTTGGTTGTTGCTTTGACCTGAACACACTCTGGAGACAAGAGTAGGCTGCAGGATATCTTGTCCAGTACCCAGCACTGAATTCTTATGCAAATTTGTGTATGTTACTTGATTTCCATTTTCCACAACTTCCTCTACAGTAATATGCAGTTAATGTGTATATGTACTTAGTTAATGCACAGTTTATATGTACACACTTCACTGTGATTCTGCAGATTAGTTAACCAAAATCTGGCCAGATTCTACCCTGCCTACAGATTTGTATAGGTGTAAACAGGATCATGACAGGATCAGGTGCAAAGTGCTGGGGAAACAAGAAATAAATTGAATTTTAAAACAAAGTCTTCAATGTTAAAAAAAAATATAATTTTTTAGTGCATTATTTTAGAGCAGTAGATGTAGCAAACTAAAACATTGTGGAGCAAGGACACTCCTGGAGAACAAGCACTTGAGAAGTGGGTAAATACAGCTCCTTACATCCCCCAGCGTGTCTCTGCTGATGACACTGTTTGCATGACTGCCTTCATTCAATCAACTCAATATCATGTAAGGATGTACTTAAGGGAAATTTAGGGCTTGGTAAAAACCCATCCTCAGCCAAGCTACAGCCTGATTCTTGATAGGAAACAAGCCTGCCTGCTTTTTTCATGGTCATTTTTGGTGCGAGTAATGGCTTTGTAAAGCCTCCCTTTTACCACCAGAGGTCACAAGCAAAACATCTCAGCCCCTCCAGTCACTCTCCTGGAGGGAGGGAAGAGTCAGCAGAAACACTGCTTCATCCACGGTAAGTAAAAAATGCCGGCGGTAAGAGCAAGGATGCCCAGCGGTGGCGAGGGAAGGCGGCAAGGTTCGCCGCGCAGCCGGCAGCCTGCCCGCGCGCCCGCCCGGCCAGCCGGGAGTGGGGGCCGGCAGCAGGACGGGGGCTGCTCACGCTGCCGGATGTAGCGCCTATTTGTGGGCGTTTGTTGCCCTTCTGTATTTGCTTCTTCACGAAGGCTAACGCAGGAAACTTTCTGTGTTTTTTCAAGAGGCGTGCAGAATCGAAAAGCCCCGTGGAAACCTGTGTGAGCATTCGAAAAAGGCACTTGCAGCTTTGCTCAAAATGTGCTTTTACTATTTGCAGACACATTTCTGGGAATACTAAAAAACCTCTGAGCGTAATCAGCAACCAAGAGAGGGAATTTTCCTGGCCATAAAGCCTGGATCAGCTCATGGATAAGAAACAAGAGCACGTGATTTCTCTGACCAGCCGTTAGAAAAGAAAATTGGAAAGGCAGCAGAAAACTTGGGATGAAAATCGGCTCAAGTATATCCACACTGTAAAACTTTAAACAGTTATTGAAGTCATGCACTGTAAACTGCGTGCACGTTGTTTGCAAAAGGAAATGTTGGGAAATTTCAGACAAATTATTTATGACAAATAACTCGATCTTCTCTCCCTCACCCTTTGAGCACAGCTGTGGGCAATGTATGTTGGAAAAGAAAGGATCAAGGACGGCAAACCAAAACTGTCATTTTTTAATTCGGAAGGTGTCAAGCCAAGCAAGTGTGCTGTAGAGAGGTACCTTGGCTTGCTGTAAAGCACCATCATGTCCTGGCCAGAGCTCCATGCACTCCCGGTTCCTCGTGGCCAGGATTAGCCGTCTTCCCATGAGGAGCACACATGAGGAGAGAAAAATGGCATGAGGCAGAATGACACTAATGAGCCAGAATTTACCAATTCCCCTCACAGTTTTACAACTCTATCGCACAGATACTTTCACTATAAGTAAAAAGGAGTAATTAGAGCCATATTTCAAAAAAAACCCCCACAGTTTCTCTAAGAAAAGTCCCACAGTCTGTTTTTACTGAGAGATAAGGCTCTTGACAAAGATGAGGTTTATTTCTCAAAATTGGTAAAACACATTTCTGAGCAATGACTAAAAATATGCTTCATCTTGCAGTGAGTTATTACTTACCACTCTGAAAGAGAAGTTTATTACAGTAATCTTGACAGCTCATTAACTACCTCACTAAAGAACGGCCGTGCTATAATAAAACTCCCATCACTCCACCTTCGCAGCAAAAGAAAAGATAAAATGAACAGACCGTTTACATACCGCATTCGATCAACAGCCACAGAAACACAAGCCCCCCGAGTCTCAAATTGGTGCCACGGTGGGGTTGCAGTGGCCCCTAGGAAATGCCCGCCTCCTGCAGAGAAAGGCCACCAGACCAGGGCTCCTCTTTGCCTGCCCCTCGACCACCTCCTTCAAGCGTTTCTCAGCCACCGCCATCAGTTGGGGTTTCTTCCTGCCTCCCCCGCGCCCAGGGGGCTTCTGGGGTGGGCAATGGTTTCTGAGACGCTTTTGCCATTTCTAGCAGCTCCCTACAGGAAAGCCACGGGTCCACCTTCCGTCGCTCTGGAGCAACGTTAACCTTCCCTTTTTATTGAACCTGTTCCTAAAGTCTTCCATAAAAGAGGTTCCAGGATTTATATACATCTCACTGATGCAAATCAGGCCAATTATCTTGTGTCCTGCCTTTAGCAGACAGAGGATCCTTCTTGTTACAACCTCTGACGAGCTGGGAGGCTGGTCTGGGTTCCTGCCCTCCCCTCGCACCTATCACCCACAGTAAGCACAGAAAAATCCATTACTTTATACAGAAACAATATTTTGTAACCCTCCTGTCATACTTATTTTCCATCTCTACTCTCTCTGCAGCTTGTCATATCTTTCTTTAAAGTGTGGTTATTGGACCTGGATGGAGTAACACTCTAGCAGGGACCTTATCATTGTGGATCAGAGCACGTTAAATACTTCTGGTGTCTTGCACATGACATTCCTGCCAGTAAATCCAAGAATGGGAGTTGTCTTTTCTGCAGCACCATCACACACACATTTTTAGCTTGTGAATCACAGTAATCGCTGAATTATTTTCCACTTTACTGGTGACTTACCGTTAGCTCTCCATTATGTATTTCTGTATTCCCATCTTATGACTAAAGGAAGTTTTCTGCATTTGTTTTTACTGAACACCCTGTAGACCTTGGATCACTTCTCAAGCTTGTCAAAATCATTTAAAATGTTATCCCTGTCCTGCAAAGTACTTGCACCCCTTCCCAGTTTGCTGTCATGTATGAATGGAAGAAAAAATGTTTTCTGTTCCAGCCTACAAGTTGCTTAACATGGCCAAACCTAAGGTAAATCCCTGCTCAACATTATTTTAAATACATGCTGCTTTGAAAAAAAAAAAAACCAACCTCTAAGCATTTTTTTCCCTCAGTGTATGGATCCACCTATGAGCTAGGTGTCTAAGCTGCTTGTTACAGTGGGTGGAGGCTGCAGAGCTATTCTGCTCATCCTCATGTGGGCAAGGAGTGCCCATTGGTGAATTTGTAAGGTGAATTTGTCTTCTGGACTGGACAGTAATGCCCTCAGGACAGCCTTACAGGGCTGGCAGATCTGACACAGGACCTATGAAGGTCCAGCCCCCTTTGAAGAGATAGCTGAAGGTCAGCCAGGAGGCATCTCAGATGGTACCAGATGACTTTATGTGGGCAACTGCATCAAGCCCTGGATCTCCTCCCTACAAAGGAAGCTTAGATGGCTAAGTATCTACATGTAGACACCTACATGGTAAACAAGAGACATTTCTATGCTCAAATCTGAAGCTGAACCTTGTCCTACCTATCTTCATTTTTGCTTAGGGGAAGGCCATGTAGAGCAGCGTGAAGACCAATATGAAAGTCAAAGCAAATCATGTTCGTTGTTATCCCCTAGGCCAATTATTTAGTCAAAGACTGAAATTAGATTGGTTTGACATGATTCTTCTTGATAACTCCACGATTGCTGGTTTTCAATCATTGTATTACCCTTTAGGTGCTTTGGTGGTGTTTGCTTAATAATTTGTTTTAAGCACCAAAGTTACATTCCTTGAGCTCTATTTCCTTTGACTCTTCCCACCTTTTAAAAACATGTGCTATATTTGCCATTCTACATTCCTCTGAGATGTCCCATAAGCTCTTGAAGGTAATTGTTAAAGAATCAGAAATTGCTTCAACAAGCTCTGCGAGTTCTCCAGTGTGTGTTTCACTGGGTGTTACCAATTTGAATAATTCTACTTATCTAAATGTTGTTTACCCTTTTCTTCTGCAAGTTCATCCTGCATTTCTATTCCCTTATTAAAATTGTGATAAATATCTAGTCCTAATTAACTTTGTTTTGTGATGGCTGAGGCTGTTGAACACTTTGGCCATTCTTGCCCTTCCCTTGTGAGCTGCTGGACCCATGCTTTCCTTTGTCTTCCTTTTGCTTTCCCCGTCTTCCTCAGCATCCTCTGTGCCCCTTGTTGTTTGTAACACATCTTACAACTTGGCCATTCTGAATTTAATATTACGTACTATGGACATGAGGGCTAGTGGTGAAAGATTGTTTTTCCTTCCTGAGGAACAGATGCTGGAGTCAGTTACTATTAATATTATCTGACAGCAGTATTGAAAACCAATGATGTCAGGTTTTGGCTTTAGCGTACCAATGCTGTATTGCTGCTTGATTACTTCAGCTGTATACATGAAATGGTGTATGATTGCTTTTTTGCAGGATGCTTTGAAATAGTCTTTAGGTAACAATGGACTATATGAGGCAAGACTGAAGAATACTGGCAACACCCCTGGTATAATCATCTTTAGTCTTGCATCTTTGCTTGTAGCATCTGCTTTCAGGTCATTGAGATAATTTTGCTACCATGTTTTCTCTTGTATTCACCTCAAATAGAAATCTAAACATTAAACATAGCTATTAAACAAGGTCATGTTGGAAAAATGATTTTTTTTTTTTTTTTTTT
>NW_010557507.1:6745-6965 GCF_000687285.1 Phaethon lepturus | reverse complement strand
TTGGAGGCTGTGATTGCCTTCAGAAAGCCCAAGGGTGGATTGGGTGACTTCGCACGAGCGCTTGGCCTGCTCCAAGCACGGCCTCGCATCGCCCAGGTCCTCACGTTATGCCTCCTGGCACCGCTCCCGCCTGCACCTGCTGGGTCAGCACTCTCCCCTGCCCCACGAGCTGTGTCCCCCACGGTGCGTGCCCATTGCCAGGCAGGGCTGGGGGAGGTGC
>NW_010557507.1:6128-6678 GCF_000687285.1 Phaethon lepturus | reverse complement strand
CCAGTGGTACCCACAGCCTGTGTCTACACTGGACTGGGAGATGCTGCTGTGGGAGGACAGATCCCTTCCTCGCCCTGTTCGCGCTGTACAGAGTATGACTGCTTCAGCTGGCCCACAAATGCCAGCAAGCAGAAGGTAAATGGCTGCTGCTGGGAGGGAAAAGAGGAGGAGTAGGGTGTCAGTTGCAGCACCGGAGGCGGAAGAGCCCAGGGAGTCCCAACAGGGTGAATAGGAGGCTGCAAGTGGAACTGGTTATGGAGAAAAGGCGTTGACTGTGAGTTACCTCCATGGGACTTCCGAAGAACCAGAAATCTTGTAACGGATGCCCATAAAACCCTGCTGATCGGGGCTGACTTCTTCTTCTCTCTCCTTATCCTGACACAAAAAAGCTTCAGGAGAAAGGCTGCCTGAGGCAGCACTACCCGCCTGCCCAGGCTCAGGCTGGGAGGGAATGGGCATCCCAGATGGTCTTCCCGGTGCCTTCTCCAAAGCCAGCGTTCCCCCCCTTGTCCTGCCCGCCGCACAGACACTGCCAGGCGCAGCTGAAGGA
>NW_010557507.1:0-5664 GCF_000687285.1 Phaethon lepturus | reverse complement strand
GCTCTCACCCGTGCTCACTCCTGAGAGCAGTCCCTGAGCCGCTGGGGCTGCAGGGGTTGCAGCAGGGGCACAGTGGCCACTTGGCCATGTGGAGGACGAGGGCTTGGTGCTCAGATCGGTCCTGACTCTGCTCGGTTTGGCGGCACAGACAGGCTGCACTGCGCACGTCTGTCTGGGGATGCCCTCGCAGCAGCAGGGTCTTTGCTCACCTCTGCCAGATCTCCCTGGTCCTGCCGATGCAACAGGAGGACATCAGCCAGCCGTGGGCTGAAGCCTTCCCTTGCAAAGCCTCCTCCATGCACCCGCCGCTCCTCTGGCAGCACGGCATTTCTGTTTGCCTTCCTGGCCACTGCAGCAAATTTTTCCTCTGAGTGGCTGCCGGTACAGCCAAGCAATGTGTACGCCCCTTCCAAAGCAGAGGGTGGTATCACTGGTTAATTGCGAGTTGCTCCAGTTATCACAGTACTCCTTTCTCTGTGTGTTCTCTGTGCCTCACAGACACCTCCAGAGCCGAGTCTCTGAAATATGTAACGCCAGTTGTGTATTTTACTGCCTGTCATGCTACTGTACGTGCTCCAGGGCCCCGTGGAAGGAGCAAACTGGTCTGACGGTTCACTCTTGCTTCTGGCTTTCTGTCTGTAACTTGTAATAGCACATCTCCTCTGATCTTCATGGCCAGTTTTGTGAACATTTTATGAGAGATGTTGTCAAATACTCCTTGAAAGTCTAGAGAAATAGTACCAACTCCTTACTCTTTCCACTGCTGTGTTAATGAGATTTCTCCAGGAATTCTGCACTGAAATTCCTCCGCATTCCCTCATCGTGTCTCCTATAGCCTGTGTATTTAGCTCTCCAACTTGAAATGGCCAAAGCCTTCTCCACAGAAGTTGCTGCTGTGTGTACATCATGTGTGTCTACCGACGCAGCAGACAGGGCTAGCTGGAGGCAGTGCAATGGTGTTGGCATAGCTCAGCTGCCGGGACGTCCACCAGAAATCTACATGTGCCCACCCTCTGCCTCACCGCTGTCCATGGCAGAAGATGTATCCCGTGGTGTAGTAATATATAAGTGACAGTGTGACATTTTGGCATAGTGGCAGCTTTTGTTGCTGGAGCACTCTACTCCCTTGCTGGGGATCATTCAGGACCCACTATGGCACCCAAATACTGGAGGATAGCTAAAGGAATAATTAAAAGGTAAGCTCTGTTTGCACTAAAATGTCATTTTGTAATTTTTTTTTTTCACAGGGCAAAGATTTTTCTTATCAAAAATCTATTCGCTAAAATGCTAATGATAGTCAGTGATTAGAAACTGCTGCTCAAGTTTTGAGAGTTCCCAGTGGGTTTCGTAGACATGGTGTGTAGCTTGTCAGTTCAAGAAATGCTTTCAACAAATCAAACTTCAGGGTATGCATTTTTAAAAAATATTTCATTTCCTTAATGCTTCACTGTGCTAAAGCCAATAGGGACTTTTGAGTTAAGTGACAAAGACCACATTATTAGTTGCAAAGTCAGTTCTGATAGGAATCTCTCATGGCAAGATGTTCTCAGATAAGCATAGAGGAACTGCTAGCAAATGTGTGTGATGTTTATCTTAATTAAAAAGAATAATTGTTTTATTAAAATGAATTACAAACTTTTTTATTTATTAGTGTGGGAGAAGTTCTCTGCCAACCAGATGGTTTTCCAGCAAGAAATGCAGACCTTCAAGAAACGCAGGGCTCAGCTTCCTCAAACTCTAGTAGAAGTCAAACAAACAAATGTGGTTGCAGGCAACACCGTATTAATCATTACTAATGCCAGCACCTGACATTCAGGGTAGAAGTGTTCAGGTCTGGCTTATGGAGCCTTTGGCGATTTCCAAAGCGCCGTTCCTGCTGCTGCTGCTGCCTGTTTAGAGCAGAATATATGACATTGCCTGTAAGTCTGTGGTTGGGATCCCAGACCCCAGCACATACACTCTCATGGGGTGCCCCATTGCCCCAAGAGGAGCACTGCTCCAGCCTGACACAGGTGCTGGTTTCTTCTGGAAAAAACAGGTTAAAACCTGTAACCCAGTTTTCATGGAAAAGTTGCATTTATGTGTGGTGGTTCCCCACGTACCTGGGGAACTTTGGAGCCCTAAGTTATCGTTTTCCAGTAGAACTGGGGCCCAGCTAAAAACACCACCCGATGGCTTCTGTAAAGTAAGCCATGTGCAAAGTGAACAAAGAAGGTTTGTGTCCTATGGCAGGACTATTTGACTTCCCATTGAATGAAGACTGTCGAGCAACGTTAACAGCTGAACTGAAGAAGCTCTGCGTGTGCACACTTGCTTTTCAGTGTGGTTTCCCTGTGGCACAGAGATCTGCAGTGGACTGGTCCCCAGATTAAGCTTTGTAAGTCCAGCCCTCATAAGAAGACTAGTTCAACCAAGACAGTTCCCTTCATTGCTTGCCAAAGAAAGGCAGGAAGTAGCACGCATACATTTAAATCTGTTTAGAGGCCAGGACTGTGTAGGCTTATGAGCTGCTGGGGAAGGTGAGTGGTGTTCAGCTGATGAAGAGCAGGAGAATGTCTCCTGGGTGCACCACAAGTCCCCCTTTCTGCACAGGGCTTGCGGATTAGGGGTCACTGGCCAGGTGTTGGCAGAGCTCAAAGTATGGAAATGAAGTAAATGAACTGTTTTGATGCCTTTTAAGCTTCTCAAGTCTTCTCCAGCTCCTTCACTGAATTAAGCAAGGGGGAGAGTTTAAAATCACGGGCTAAAAAAGGGCAAATGGCTACTCTGCTGATGAAGGAGGAACAAACCCAATGTATTGTCTGAGAAATGGATTATACTGCTTATTAAATGTCCCAGATTTTGTTCAAGTGCAGACTATTGTAGAAATAAGACAATTAGTGTAGAAGTGTGTGTAGAAGGGTTTCTTTGCCATTGTAAAGCAGTGACAAGAAGCAGCAGAGAAGTTGGGTGATGTGTGTGTCTGGAGGTCTACGTATACATGTGTATGTACATGCCTCTGCAGGTGAGCCCATCCCACCGGCTCCAGGGGTCCAACAGTCTCTGGGATTGCACCAGAAGATGTGTCCTCAACCCAAAGTCCCAAACTCCACCCTGCTGCCGGCCCCAGAACAGGCAGGTCCTTGTCCATGAAGCGGTGTCCTTCCCGTCCCTGGCTCCTGTGCCCCCGCACGCCCCTACCGCATCCATCTCTCTTCCAGGGCGGACAAGCGTTCCCAGTGCGAGGCTTTACACCGCACTGTGCACAGCTCGTCTGATGCCTGAGTGGGAGGACAATCCATCATTTTTAGTGTCTTGCCTGTCCCTGGGGGTGGGGGAGGAGAGGAGGAGTGTCAGCACCAGACCCTTCCTGTACAGGCACTTTGACTGAATTGATGGCCCTTAAAGACAAGGAAAATAAATAAATAAATAAATGACTAGACTGAAAAGCCTTTCCCTGCCATCCTTACCCTGCAAGTGTCCTTATGAGATAAGATGCCCTCTGAAATTCGTAATCCTGGCTGAGATCAAAAGAAATGTCCGAAATCGCGAGGAAGGAGTGATGTGTGAGCACGGGCAGGGTGAAGGGGAGCTGTTGCCTCCTCTGCATCCCCGCAGGGCTGGCTGCCCCGGTCACCGTTTGCATCTGCCCATCACTGCTCTGAGCAGCACGGTCCTGCCAGCCGTGCTGGAGCCTCTGCTTGCTGTCCCTGGAGGAAGAGAGGAAAAATGTAGGATGACAACACTTGAAACCAAATCAAAGGAGGAAGAGAGGGACAGACTGGTTACAGCCAGTGGTCTGTCCGTTCCTATATCCTCCGGTAACAGTCAGCAAAGGGGCTTTCAAACACCGGCACAGGTTTTCTGGGTTTGTCAAAAGCCTAAGCTCGAAAACTGACTAGCTTTAAGTCAAACAAATTAAAGATGCAACATTATGGATCAAGTAAAAAAAAAAAAAAGTAAATTTTTTTGAATATTAAAATGCTTAATGACTTTTTTTCAGGAAAAACTGTAGAATACTTTCTCAATAAGGCTTAAATGAAGGTATCTGTCATTTTGAAGTAATTTTTTTTAAAATTATTTGATACGGCGACAATAAATCTCTTCAAAAATTTAAAACTGAAACTAAAACAGAAAGGCAAAAATCAGGCAGAAGTCTTTCGCTCTGCTTTTGCAGAACCTCTCATAGCTTCTGGGCAATCTACTTTAAAATAAAGTCAAAGCCTGACATTTTACAAGGATGTGGGATACACAGTTTTCCTGCTTTGCTGGGGAAGCCGATCCATATATAGACCCTTTTAATGCTGAAAGAGGGAAGCAAACAGCTGTGTGTGAATCTCACCTGGGCTGAACTTCAACGTAGCACCTTGCTTATTCTGCTTCTAATTTCCAGCAAAAGGAATAACAGAGATCACCCAACCCAGCAACAAGGCATTCGCACAGCAGAAGCATGAGAGCACCCTCATTGATCTTCACCAAATTGCTGAAAATCTGGGCCAACAGACGGGATTACATCTTGTGTCAGGAGACGGGCAATGTGCCTCAGCAACGTCGCGTTGGTCCCACTGCAGGTTTGCTGATGAGATGGGACTTGGAAGCCCCCAGACACCCTGGGTTCAAGACATCTTAGGAGGTGGCTATCCCCTCCGTACACATGAACTAGAGGGTGGACAGAGGCTTTGCCCCTGGGCCTGGCCAGGAGCTGCCCGTGACCAGGCGAGCTCAGTGCAGCCAATGCAGCCGGAGGACTGGTCAGTGTCTGCCATTTCAGTGCTTGCCAGCCCACTGCACCGTGCACCCCCGGAATCGTATTTCCCTTTGCAAGCTCCCTAGCACAGATCTTTTTCCTGTGCTGTTGAAACGGGTAAATTTAAGCAAATGCCAATAATTCCATTTTGTCCCTAAATTTCTTTTGTCATCATCATTGAACTTGGCTTACTAATGATTTCTTAGAGTTTCAGCTTGAATGGGCATCCATAGATTTTCCTTCTTTTTGGGTTAAACCTGGAGTTATCATCACATGTGTTTCTGTCAGCTCTTAACTGTTCCTTTCACTTGCCCGTGCCCAAGCTGCTGCATAAATCTGAGGATGCAGAAGGGGTTCAATGGGGAAGGGAAAGGGCTTTTTATCAAGGCCACATCGTTTCATGCATTATGCTGCAGCACCGCAGCACTTCATCAAGTTCTAATTATGCCTGTTTGACAAATTCCTAGCCCTTTCAACTGGAGGTAGTGTCTCTGACTCAGTCCATTAGGGCTCGTAATTTTTGGTAGTTGAGTTTGCCAGTTGTCTGCTTATGCTGATTTTTTTCCCCCTACTAAAACTAACTTTTATATAACTGCAAGTCTGGGTTCATTTACTTTATGTACAGGTCCCCTAAGAGGCAGAGAAGTGAATTATATTCTCCCTCTTGGTTCGTGCAGTTACTAAATTACATTTTTAGCACCTGAAATTAACGGCTAACTGGAGATAGGCAAGGGAGAGAGCAAAGTTAATGAATTGACTAAATATGATAGCAGAGGAAAGCAAAGAGCTGTGTTTCTTCTACCTGTTTTTCCAAATTTTACTGAGGCAAGAAACCAGCAAGTACGCGTCAGTCCCGGGGTGCCCACAAACTTGAGGAGCCAAAGCACCCGCGGGGGTGTTGACGCTCCGGTCGCCGGGCAGGCAGCATTATTTCAGGA
>NW_010557506.1:319-4647 GCF_000687285.1 Phaethon lepturus | reverse complement strand
CCGTGCGCTCTTTCAGGACATTCTTCACACCGGTCTGAACTCCTACATTAGCAGTAGTCAAGTTCCTTTTACTCTAGAGACTAGCAACTGAATAAATATATATATCTATATCTGTCTGCCAAACTATATATTGGTAAAACTTCAACATATCCATCCTTTATGACAAAGGATGCTGCAAATACCCTGTACCATATTATATCACTACAATATTATTATACTTTAAAATATCTGGCAATAGCGTTTCCCTTCCATATTTTACTTAAGTAGCACACTTATTTACTAATGTGAACATCACCTCCCAAAGACTCGTGCATTATCGAGGGAAGCTCAGCCACAGAGCCTTACTCCATGTTAGGACCAGTAGCAGCATCTTGCCGGTTCTCACTGGTCTGAGAGGGGCCGCTGGTGCGGATCAGTGCTGAGCGCCGTGTCTTATCCTCCTGCTGAGGAGCAGCCACGTCCCTGGCATGCCCCGACGAGCAAGAGCAAGGACGGCGAGCGCCTCTTGGAATGTTCCTCAGCCTCGTCGCAGCCGTAACGAACACCGGTGGGAGACGCGAGTGCCGCGGCCGCTGTGGGCGCTGTACAGAGGCAGCCGCAGCTCCCGGAGGGCTGTGTTGTGGGAAGGCACGTAACGGGCGGAACAGGAACAAGGACGGGGTAGATAGCCACCCTGTAAATCCTGCAGCAAACTGCGTACAAAGCATGTTTTGAAAAATAACAGCGTGGGAATCAGAGCTGCCCAGGCTCCTATTAAAAGAGTAATACTTGGGCTCTTTGTGGGTCGCATGAGGGAACGGGTGCTGTTATGGGTCTCGGGTTCCTCACCAGAGCCCAGGTGACACATGGCCACGACACAGGTGACCTGTCACCCCCAGCCACGCGCAGCCGAAGCCACCTCCCAGGGAGACGCCAGGAGCCCGGCATGGCCTCTTCTTAAAGCAACCCCAGAAAGACAATTCCAGCCTCGCTCCAGTCCACAGGGGACAGCTTCTGCCCTAAGTCCCTTCATTCCTTCACCGTTTTATTGCCTTTCTAAAGTAATTGCAGATCCTCGCCACGTAAATGCCAAATCCTCATCAGACTCCGATTAAGCTTTTAAGGCCAAAGATCTCCGGCAGCAGGAGTCACCGTAACATGGACCTGACCTCCCTCATGGACCTGACCTGCCTCCTAAAATGGCCTCTAGGGAGAGCCCAATGATCCGGTACCCTAACAGGGCACCAGAAGCTGCGTGGGGACAGCGGATGTCTCCGAACGCCACAGGAGGGAGGGCGAGGGCCAGGGTAAAGAGGGTAAGGATTGGGAGGATGAGGTAAGGATTGGGAGCAGCTCCTGCAGCTGCCCAGCCCCTCAGCCTCCCGGCCCCGCTTTGCCTCCGGGTGAGACCACCCCTCCGTGCCACACTCCCGCCGCACTGCAGCCCGGCGCCTCGGCTGCTTCCCAGCCCGCCTGAGGCTTTGTGGTCCCTGAAGGACCAGCAGAAAAATATACTGGAAATACAACCTGGGGAGCAGCAGGAGGGGGCGAGCGCTTCCCTGCTTCACGTAACCTTTCTGTCAAGTTGTTCGTTCTTTGCTCTCTGACTTTCTTGCTCATGTGCTCCCCAGCGGGTGACACCTCGGTGCCTCTGCTCTCAACCCTGGGCCACAACAGAAACCCAGGAAATTCCCCCTGTGCTTCATCGTCTCCTCCCCATCTCAGAAGCTGAATTCTTTAAGTTTGCCTCTGTCATTAGCATTTCAGTATTTCAATCTCTACAGGTACCTCAAAGCCTTAATCACGAGCTCTGCCGCACGGGGCGCTGCTCAAACCGCAGCAGACGAGGCAGGTCCCGCGCGGCAGGCGCTGGGCATCACGACGCCATCCACCAGCGCAGGCCTTTCCGCTGGGCTGGCTGAAAGCGTAGCACCTGGAGCAGCGGTGGCCCGTGCCCTGTCACTGTAAGTCACACTCTACATGCTCATTCATCTATCTGAGCAGCTTGCTGGTATCAAAACCTCAACTGTTCAACGTGATGAAATAGCATGTCCCCTCCCTCCACCTGCTGCACCCTGGGAGAACGTCCTGGGGCCTCCTGCAGCTCTGCTCACAGCGGCCAGTGCCGTGCTGGGACGCCATCACCTTTCAGCCACCATCCCATCCAACCAGCTGTGGCACCGCTGCTGGACGCCAGGCAGGCGACTCGTTCCTGCTTGGGGAAAGGTGAACGTGGCTATTTCCCCTTGTTGCTCCTCTCCCCTCTGACCCACCTGCCCTCCTGCTGCATTTGGAAAAGGATTGATGGATTTTTCTTGGCCTTGCACCTTTCTTTAGACTTTCCTGCTTGCAAAACATCACATCGGAGACACAAATTTTGCATGGCTTACGGCTTTTTTACTCCTTAGGGCACATTTTGATACCTCCTGTACACCAAACTGAGAGCTTAGACACACACACACGCTCCTAGCATCCTGCCTGCAGCCCACCAGGAGGAATAGATGCTGGTTAATAACCCCTTGTAAAGCTTGCTCCTTGCACGTCAGGGACAGGCACGTCAGGGCTGCGAGAGCTACAGGAGCCGTTGGCCATTACATGAGTATTTCCGAAGCATGTTTAGATTGCTTTCTCTGACATTTCCCTGTGGTCTGCACTGGTTCCTTCCGATGCAAGCAGCAGGCAGTTTTTGCATAAGCACTAAAATGTACAGGGTTAGAGGTTCAGAGCATAGAGAAGGAAGCAACGGCTAGCAAATGGTGACATCTGGCCACAGAAATGTAAAGTCTAGAGAGGAAAAGAAAATTAGAAAGCTCCCAAGTGTGGCAGAGGTGGAGGGAGTGAAGGCACCGAGCCCAGGAGGCATGGTGTTCTGCTGCTAATTAGAAGACGATACACACCAACCCACCCACCAAAACATGAAAAATATCCTGACAGGCTATTTCAGGGTGTCTTCTGAAGAAATAAGCAGGGTTTTCTGTACAGCATCTTTACCAAGAAAATCAGACACAGACCTGTTAGCATCAAAGGAGGAGGACAGCTTTTGCATCCTACCCGCTCACCACCCAGGGCGGGAGGCACGGGGAGAGGTGCTCCGGGCAGCAGCAGCGGTCCCAGCATCTCTCCCACGCCCTCTGTGACAAGCATGTCAGCAGCATGGGCCAGCTTGCACCTAGTGCTTGGGAGCTGCTCTGTGAGGGATGCGAAGCCCTTTTAGTCGGCCTCCTTCTCCCTCCAACCTGCATTTCAGGCCAGAGCAACCCCTGTTTGAATTGCAGCTCAGCTGCACTCCTCAGAGACTCTAGAGATAGTCTTTTGGAAACGGATGTTGTGTTATTTCTGGGAACAGCTGTGGTCCTTTTAACTCCCTCAGTTTGACACCACAGCCCTATGTACGTCAGGAGACGCGAAATATATGGGATAAGTCAGTGGTTTGGGGGCACCGGCTCCAGGAATGGGAACACAGCAATCACCCTGCAGCCACCTATGTGGTTTGCTTTGTCAGAGAATGGAAACCCTGTAACAAGTACTCACCCGCAGGCCGTAGGTCGTCCCCGGCTCCCCCACATTTTCACCGCTGTGTGGGAGGCTCCTGTCCTGCCTGCCCGCAGGAGCGGCCTCCTCAGCTCCCCGCACAGCACAGTCGCCCACCAGCTTTGGGGTTAAGGCCAGCTTGTCCAGATCAGGCTGTGGATAAGAAGCTGAGAGGCAGCTGATCTCAGGCGAGGTTGGGCTGCTCGGGATGGTAACGCACTCCGTGAGTTTAATTCTTGGCACCTCTTTCGTTCCCAAGCAGAAGCTTTTCAGCCCCGGCAGATTCGATGGGTTGGCAAGTTTAATGTTAGCCATCCGGGGGATCAGCGTGCACAGGGTGCTGCAGGTGTCCTGTGGCCCCAAGGAGACATCTTCTGTCAGTAAATTAGGTGTTGAAGAATGGGAAGAGGAGGAGGAACCTTTGATGTTTAAGGATGTATTTTGCGTACCTTCATCTAGGGATGTTATAGAATCATTCCTGAATCGGCTGTACTTAGCCCTGTGCAGCATTCCTGGATATCTGAATAACCCTACATACAGGATATGTCCACCAAGGCTCTGCTGGCTGCGTTCTCTCATAGCCTTGGCAGTTCTGTAACTGGATAGTCTTGCATAAATCGGCTCTTGTAGATAAATTATATGGAAATCAAGCAAGTCAAACAATTTTAAAAACAGAAACCTATAGGATATTTTTGCTGACTCCCTCTCAAGTGGTTTACTTTCCTCAGCAGACAAGGTTTAAAACTGCACGGACAGCTGGTATTTTGTAAGCAGTAATAAAAGCAGCACACAGGAAAGCACATCAGCGGTAGAGCAGC
>NW_010557506.1:0-288 GCF_000687285.1 Phaethon lepturus | reverse complement strand
CAGGGGTAGGCCAGATTCAGCGCCCCAGCCGCTATCCAAACCTGCCTTCATCCTGCCTCAAGCCGGGCACTGAATCGCGCCCAGCTCTGGAGACTCCCAGCTGTAGCACCGTTAACCGCGGCGTCCCGGCTGCAGCGAAAGCGGAGGCATGTTCCACGCGAAGCAGGGGAAGAGCTACAAGCTCAACCGCATTTTCAGAGCGGCACGAACCCCGCCAGGTGCCCGGCTCTCTGCATTGCCATCGGCGGCGGCCCCGAGGGAGAAGCGCATCCCTGCGCTGCGGGGCTC
>NW_010557505.1:21452-30356 GCF_000687285.1 Phaethon lepturus | reverse complement strand
TGTGAAGTCCATCCTTCTCCCGCAGGTTGCCTGTTACCAATAAGCACAGGCAGGGTTGTCTCTTCTGGAGACCTGGACCAGGTGTGCATCTCCAGGTACTAGCGTGCTAGAGGATTACTCCCATCCTCAAGAATCCCAGGGATCATAAACCCATTGAAAACTGCACCCAAAACAGCATCTCAAGAGGTCATTGCAGCCAAGTCTTCCTCACGGGTCGGACAATCAGCTCTACCAGCAGCCACTCTCCTACAACAGAAAGTCCATCCAACCCAGAGCACCAAGGAATCAGTCCTAGATGCTGTATTGTTAAAAAAATCTTTTCCTTTCTCCCTCTTTACTAGAATACCCCATTCCAATTCTACTTACTTCAGTTTTATTATGCAAGATATAATTGAATGTGACCTATAGGGCCAGAAGGAAAATAGCAATATGGTTCTTCCTTTAACAATCCCACATATTGCATTGAAGTCATCTAAATATAGTCTTTAGTGTTACGTGATCAGAGTTTGGCTTCTGTATCTAATGGGGCTTGTCAAATATCTGCAGCCACAACAAGCTGTCATATTGAAATACTGACCCAGATAACATCAAAACTATTTGCTAGTCATCACATAAATTATTAAATCTTTCATCAGGAACAGAGCCAGCTGTTAATGTCTTTAGCTAAATATATTCTTTTTCAATTGTAGAACTTTTTTCTGTTTTCCAAAGTACAGCAGCTTGCCATGAACAATGTTTTCAGTGTGTGGTGGTGATTAATTTTCTTCTCCTCCCTCTTGCACTATTTGAATTTTTATCTTTATGAGAACCCAGTATTTTCCTTTACTCAAAAAGAAGAGATGCTCAATGCGTATCAAACACTGCTGGCAGCATCAGTTTTAATGACAAAAACGGTACTTGGGGTGGCACCGAGATCTGCTTGAAGGAATGCCACACAGCACTGGCTCTGTAGAAGGGCTTTTTATTTTTTTATATATGATAGCCCAATGGTATTGGGCAGAAGTCACGCTGCAGGGCAGGAAACCTTCTCCTGTCACAACCCGGGCAGTGCTGTGTTTCTGTTTGAAGTGTAACATGGAACTGGCACATTTCTGGCATAATCTGGAAAATAAATAAATTTACTAATCCCAGGGCTGTGACTATTATACTATTGAAATTTAAAGCAGTAATAACCACTTCCTATCATTTGGTGTGAAGAAAAAGGCCTTCCAGTCATTTTCCTTTGTTTGTAATAAATTACCTCTCTGCTAGCTATTTGATTGTGGTATAAATCAAATGTTTCCATTTCAAGGAGATGTCATGTGTATTTGAAACTTCTATTGCTACCTTTCAATTTATTACACTGAAAACAGAGACTGTTAATGTTAAGGTTGCAAAGCCAAGCACTAAAAAGTTCAGAAACAGCAGACTAAAGGTTGTCTGTACCATGGGGACTGTGCTGGATGGGTTTTAACCACCTGTGGAAATCATGCCCCATACCCAAATTGGCTGTTGTGAAATGGGTCTGGCAAGCCCCCCTTCTCTGTACAGCTGCCCCACTTCCAAAAGGTATATTATTTATGCCTAGTTCAAAGGGTGGCTCTTCCTCCTCATCCTCTCCTTACCCCTTGACTTGGACACAGAGCCATCTCCATTCTTTCTACCACACACATCCCCTCTCACTTATTATCATCTCTAGGACTTATTAAGTAGCACAACCTCAAAGCTAGCTTTTACTCATCCCCCTGAATTGGAGCCCATATTCCATAAAATGACTGTGTATTTTTTTTCCTGCAAGTCTCTCAGCTCCTGGAGGTGCTGACACAGTGCGGACAAGACACGAAGTCACTATTTTTCCTCACTCACTAGTCTGTGTGAGAGCTGAGCCCCTGTTTTCTGCGCAGCACCAAACCTCTGCACTGAAGAAAACATGAATAATTCCCTGTGGGACTTTTCTGGGACACTCATCACAGGAGAAGCTGGGAGTTTTGCAAACAAAGTGCAAAAGTCACTTTTTTGACTTCACCTTTGCAAGACACTGCTAACGTCAAAAGGCCTCGCTGCCCTCATTTTGCACGCAGGGAAGTAGGTGTGGAGACAAAGGCACTGATTTTCCAGGTAGTTAACTCTGTTTTACCACTTTATATGTTCAAAACACAGCACCCAATGGCTTCAGCTGTTGCTTGGAGAGCTCAAGACATCCGAGGCTCAGTGGGTGGCTGAGCGGACCTCTCAAAATAAATCACTGATAATCACTAACCACATAGAGAAAACATGGGATAAGAAACTTGCCCATCATTTCTCCTCCTGCTTTGGTTGCCTTGCTATGGCACACTTGGCAGTGAAACACTAACATAGGTTTTGCTTTCTTAGGGCAAGTCTAAATCTCCTTAACAGAATTACAGCCCGCTGCTTCGTGCATGTACCATCCTGTTCACCTGAGAGAGCATTCACTCCACGACAGCATTGCTCGGTGGGATGCAGGAGGAAAACCAGAGGCAAAATGATGTGCTACAGACAAAGACACATCATGACTGAGTTTAAAAACAAACAAACAAACCATAAAAAAGCCACAAATACAAGCAACCACGTTGGAAAGTAACCTCAAAATGTGACTTAAGAGATTACAAAAACATCAAAACAAACCCAGTTAAATCTGTAAGATGCAGAATTATTATTGCGGCTGAGGGAACACTCATGGCTTTCAGGACTTACAGTTCCCTTTCAACGTAAGCAATGACTGATGCCAGCTGTGTGCTGAGGTCTTGCCAGTTGTGTACCAAATGCCTGGACCATCTCTTCTCCTGCTGCTTCTCCACTCTGAGCCACCTCATCTTGCTCTGCTTCTTATCTTTTCAGGACACCGACTGCTGCCCCTGTGCGTTTCCAGAATTAAGCCAGAGAAGTCAGCTTTATTCTGACTTGATCACAAATTGGGTTCATGACCTCATACCTGAAAGAATTTATCTTCCTACAAGCCTTGTGCAAGTCAGTTCCAAGGAGAACTTGTCAGAAAGGGTGAGAAAAATCATCACACCTTCCTTTAGCTGTCCTAAACGTACACATCTAGCCTACACTGGACCTTCATGTCCCTGCTGCAGTCAATGGACAAAGATAACCAGCTCCAGAGGGTACTTCATCCCCTCCTAGTCCAAATGCCTCAGGCAGATGGCATGACGTTTTTCCATGTCATTGCTAACCCGCATGTAAAAGGACTTCCCTGATTTCTTCGAATGTCTGTAGGCTTTTCTATAAACCATGTTCTATCAACATACTCCTCTCATTAAAACGTATATTGTCAAAGGAAATTTGTTTTGTTACTTTAAAAATGGTAACTTGACCACTTGTTAGTGCCCCTTAGTCTCTTCATTATGAGAAAAAAATGTTTAACTTCTCCCTTAAATCTTCTCCCTGCTACTTCTGCTTTTACAAACCTCCATCATATTCTCTCCCTGTTAATCCGTTCCAAGCTGAAGAGTCTTATTTATTTCACTTTTCCTCCTACAGAAGTTGTTCCATATCTTTGGCTGTCTCTGATGTCCTTCACCGTGTCTTCCTCTAGTTCTGCCCGTCCTTTCTGAGATGGGGGAATAGCACTGCACACAATGCAACTGCAGACACGCTATGGGTTTGCAGAAAAGCAAAGGGATAGTTTCTGATTTGTTTTTTATTCCTGCCTAATAATCCCTCCCATGCTGTTTCCCTTTTTGAGCAGTGCTGAGTCTGGAAGTGTTTTCAAAGATGTTGCCACAGTTTGAAGTTCTCTCTTCTGGATGGTTGTAGCTAACTTAGAGCTTGTCTTTATGAATGTTTTGTAACAATACTGTATTTACTACAAATACTCTCTATTTACTACCCTTGAAAGTCACCTAACACCTCATTAGTATCTAAAGATCCTTTATTTACCATTTGCATTTTGCGCTGCATTTTTACCACCCTGAAGAGAAGGAGCTTTGATGACAGCCTTAAATAGCTGCCTACATTCTAGGATCATATCCTAGTAGGCACTTGAAGGAAGATTAAAAAGAAACACATTCCAAACAAAAATCTCTGAAAGCAACACAATAATTTCCATGACTTGTGACTCAGGGGAACCGTCTGGCTGCCAGCCTGACTTTAGGCCAAATTTCAACTCCTCTTGCCTCAGGCCTCCTCAGCTGTAAAACAAAGATGGGTTTATAGCGCATGGCAGAGGCCAGGAAACTTCCCCCAGACACTTCCACCTTCAGCCTCACAGGCTGCCGGAGCTCGAGCGTGTCCTTAGGAGCATGTCCTGTCTCCCAGAGATTTCTCCTGATGGGGAATACCTAACTGACTTGTCCAAATAGACAGTTACTCCCACCTTGAAAATAAATAGTATCTTTATATAAAGCCTGAGTTTATTAAATTCCTTGAAAAGTTTTTTCTCCTTTGTAAGTAGCTTGGAGGTCTGCAAATCCTTTTAAATGGTCAGAAGCATGGCAGAGCCAAGGTCGATCAGCTTTCCTTGTAAGCAAATACTCCCTCCAGCCTGATCCCTACTGCGTTACAGGTGATACAGGTACAAAGCACCACTGCTAGCTACCTGTGAAAGAAATAATTCTGCGTTTCCTCTATAAACATGTCTAATATTTTTTATCCAGAGACTCTTCAAGAGGTATCCTATCATATGTGAGGGTCATAGCTCAATCCTACAACAAAGGGAGGCAGACACTCCACCCCACTACCTGCAGAAGTGTTTAGTTTGGGCTGTTAGAAGGCAGAGATTGACAGCCACACAGACAGAGAATGATTTATATTCATTATAGGTTTTCATTTCAGATCTACAAGGAATAAGCTATATCCACTCCAGCAGCCTGGGCAGCAAAGGGTGGTGCGACATGAAGAGGGGACGTGAAGGCAGGAGAGACCGCTGGATCTCCAGTCTCCAGGCCAGCTCCAGCGAGGGTCCTTGTCTAACTGACACTTCATATTGCCCAAAAAGAAATTTGCCTGTGCCCACCGCCACCGATGCTCCCAGCAGCCGAGCCGCGCAGCAGCACTAACATCGGCAGCCAGAGACTGTCCGCTCCAGGCTGCCGGCCGCGGGACGCGCCCCGCGAGCGGTAGGTGAACGGCAGCATAAGGTGACCAAAACCAGCAGCCGAAGGCACAAAGCCTCAAATACTAGGCAGGCACAGCCGCGGCGAAGACGGTACCTCTGCGCCAGGGGAGGAGAAGGGGCCTTTGAGCTGCATTTCAACCCTGATTTTGTCTGAGTGATCAAAGCTTCCGTGTCATACTGCAAGCGGGAGCTGCTCTCGGTTTTGTCTGCATCAGGTGATATGCAGACAGCAAGGCACGGATGTGAGGCTCTGCTTCTTACCTGAAAGATGGCACAGCAAGAAGAGGGAAGATCATGGGAACATGCCAGAAAATGGCACCCAGAGAGCTGTGGCACGACTAGACCGTTTTCTTTGCTACAACCAGGCAGTGAGTCTTGCCTCTGCTCCAGCAGCTCCCTGAACTGAGTGTGGGGGCTGGATCCTCAAAGATTGATCAGTACCTCACTTCTAGCCATGCTTTCCACCACAGAAAATCCTCCTCATGGTGCAAAGCTACAAGGGTCACTACACAGTGCGTAGGGAGAGCCGATGCTGAGGGATGGGACGCTCAGCACCAGATGTACAATGCGAAGCTGTGCAGAGATTGAGTGAACTTGGGTCTCGGAAGCAGGACAGACACAGACACTCGTTAGCCCAACATCACATGGCTGCATCCATGATCTGAGCAAGCTTCACTTAATGCCTTTGCCATACACTTCATATATGGACAAATCAAAGGACACCCACCAGTCAGAAGAGAAAAGGGAAAGAAGGGGTTGAATTAAAGGGATTAAGCAACTGCTCTGGTCAAAGACAAAACACAATTCATGTAGGATATTAGGACATGACCTTTCCCTGCCTGGGATTAATCTGTTGCTTCCAACAGAGAATAAACTCCATACCAAAAGTAGGCTACAAGCTAGTTAATTGGGCTTAAACATGGAAATCATCTCCCTGGTGTGGTATGGGGACTTACGCTTCCATCTCCTATGTCCAAAGCAGAGCATCCTGACCACCAGGACAGTGATATGACTCTTGGCCAGTCTCTTCTCTTGGAGCTCTAGTGTAGAAATAAGTAAATGTTTATTCCACCTTCACTTTGGTGTGTTTCTGAGCTGAACTAAAAGACTTTATCTAGAAATTGTTTGTGAATAGACATAAAAATGACAACTACTTCTTTTAAGAGAAGGGAAGAGTAATTCCATATAGAGGGTGGCCAGCACCAGTTTATTGCTCTTCTTGCTTCTCCGACAGTAACTCTGCCAAATGAAATCCACCACAGAGACTGTCTGTGTAGAGTTAAACAATTCGGCGTATAAATGAAGGAAAACATCCCAGCACTGTTTGGGGAATGATGGAAAACATAAGTAATAAGAAAGGAAAGAGCTATATTACAACAAAGTGCATGGAAAGAGTTTGTGAGTCTCTGCAATCAGCATCAAAATTCCTACTAGCACAAGAAAACAAACCTAACTGAAAATATTAGTCATAGTTGAATGAGGTGCTTAAGGCAACAGGCTGGACACCTCAAAAGGGACCCCGACATGCTCTTCTTACCAGCAGTTGTGCATTCCTCGGTCTGCCAGGGAGTGTTGTAGATACAGCTTGATGATATCAAACTAGTCCATCACAGCATACGTACTGTTTGTTGTTTCTGTATCAGGAGTGCTTGGTATAAATACTGCATTGAAGTTGTGAATAGTACACTCAGACATTCTGAAATGTCAAAAAAAAAAAAATTACTGAAAGTCTAAGAGACGTCTAAAAATAATGTAAAAAATTAGTGTCTCACACTTATTCCCTAGCTACATGACGCAATTCAACAAAGCCAATCATTCTAAGCTTTGTTTCAAGATTCCCTTGCACTGAGGGAGATTTGGGAGCAATTACAGTGGCTTTCACAAATTAGTAATTTTCATATTTACTGTTCAGATACTGATAGTAAATATGACAAAGGGGCACTAAACATTTAAGTAACCCAAAATATTGCTGTGCTCAGAGTAAGGCAAACTGAAAGAGAAGCCATAAGAGTACTTATGCAGACCATGTTATCAGGAACATTTAAGGAGACTGCATTTATAAAGAAAATTCTTACAGTCAGTTATTAGCCAATAAGTGGAACAGTTCATTGGCAAAGACACAGTAATACACAGCAGGCTGCTGGAGCTCTTTGGGAAAATACAATTAACTGGGTAACAAAATTAAATATAGTAGATCTATAATAAGTGTGAACAGCTTATAGTAAACCCAAAGGGAGTATTAAGAATTCAATCCATCAATCATCACAGCACATAAGCACCCCTGGACAATGTTTCTAAAAACCTGTTTGTAATTTTTTGTCGGTTCCAGTTACTATATGAATAAAGCTGATCTTTGACTGATTTTAACTGCTATGGCTCCTTGAATTTCAATACAAAAATACTACTTCACACTAGTGTATCATTTTGATATTCTTGATTTATAAACATGTTGACTGTTGTGGTGTTGTAGCTAGACCACTGGACTATTTCCACCTCTGCCAAATGATCTTTGACAAGATTTTCACCAAAATGTGACTCACGTTCTCCATCTATAAAATGTGGATAACGACATTACTTCTCATTATAAATTGACTGAAGACCTAAGGCTGCTTAATGGAAATCTGTTGGTAGTGCTGAAGCCAACTCTTCTTTTACCTAACCTAAAGTAATCATGAGTAATGCTACAAACTTGGTGAAGTTGTGCTGGGATTTTGCCATAACAAGAGAAGTCTGCATCTCCAATCATTCTAAAGAAAATAAAGCATCAAGAATATTATTACAGCTCACAGAAAACAATCCTGCATAAAAAATTGCTGCCTGCTCTGTCTTACTATGATAATAAAGTTTAGGCTCTGGAGCGGTGATTTGAAATTACAACACGTTCACTCAACAACTTGTGATTCTTTGCAGCCTCCCGTCTCCACCACAGGGACAGAAAAACATGCCCTGTCTCGGCCCTGCAAGGAGGACCTGTTCCTAGTACACCTCCAACCATGATAGTGACTTCAAGGCAACCTCAAAATACAAGTTCAACTATTTTAACTGCCGCCACAGCCACGGACCAGTTTGCTTCTCTCACACTGGATGAAGCTCAACGCTGATGAGAGTCCCCGGGTACATGAGTGCCCTGGTGCTCCGGCCAGCCCAGCCATCCACAACCCTGGCTAAACTGAATTTGTCCATAAGTTCCCCTGGAAAATATAATCCTCCTGTTCTTTATTTTCATGATCACATTATCCCAGGTAGCCAGAAGTGTCTTTAAGTGGAAATCTCAAGGTATGCTTCCAAAGGATACTGAGACATTGGCAAGATTGCCTTGTACTTCCAAAGCCCTGGCATGGGCTCACTTGCCCCAAAGAAACCCGAAGAAACTGCAGCTCCCAGGAATTCACTTGTTACGACCCAGAACCTGCAAAGCTGCAGAAAGCAAGGGTGTGCACTTGGAAGCAGAGGAACGCTGGTTTAAGATATCAGCCACTGAAACAGTTTGTGCCAGCCCTGTCTGGAAAGTGGCCACTGTCTGCCTCCCCAGCAGGAACGACTGCGACCTGCAGCTGGAGTGAAGTCAGTGCTGGGGTTTACAGCAAGTGCTGGTGAGGACTGTCACATACAGCTCTTTGAAACAGCTTATTGTTGCCCATGAAAGGTAGACAAGCAACAGCTCTTGCTTATGGGCGAGTATGCTGAGGCCAACACTGCCGTCTCCCTGGCAGCTTCCCAGGTCCTCACTTCAAGCTGCATCTCGGTCGCAGGGAGCTGCGATCTGGCCGACACGGAGCAAGAGGAGACTCTGAGGAGAAGGACGCAGCAGCCTCTCGCCATGCCCAGCGCGGGGCTGGCGG
>NW_010557505.1:0-21421 GCF_000687285.1 Phaethon lepturus | reverse complement strand
CCCAGGCCCGCGGGGGGGTGGGGGGGGTCCGGGGTGACCCCCTGCCACACAGCCAGCCCTGCCAGGCAGCTGCGCTCTGAAAGCGCAGGCTTGGACTTCTCTTCATGCCCACCTCCATTCATAAATCAGGGAAAGTACTAAAGTGAAAATTCCCACAGTAAGAGCATTTTGAACTCAGACAGTCTCCACCCAAGGCAATTACAGAGAGCAGTTAATCACCGAGAAGACAGCGTAACCTTTGAGAACTGTGTGATGAGAATTTGAGGAGCTGGAGTGAAAGTGTTTACTTGAAACATTTTGATTCCAGCCTGCATTTTCTTTGGAAATATCGATCAAAGGTCCACCTCCCCACAGTTTCCTCCCTAGTTCTACTCAGCAATCACCCAGGGGAAAAAAAATATATATCTCCAGAGCCCACTAGCAATTAGTATTATGAAACCTCATTTAGAAAGGAAGTCTGCACCCGCTGCTTTTCTAGAGAGACAAACCAAGTGTTTGTAGTCTCCATGCCCTGTGCATTTGGAAGACACACATGTTGACCAAGCCCTCTGTGCCAAACAACGGAGCTGTTGTTTCACCCGCAGAGACCGGGGGGCTGCTCGTGGCACACAGTCAGCAGAGCTGCACTGGGTGACCCTCCAGCAAGTAATTCCAGCACCAGGAGCATGGCACAGAGCAGTGGTGAGAGCAATAGGGGCAAGAATAGACCTTGAATAAGAAGCATGTTTACAATCTGCAGGATGCTGCTCCAACTCAGGTAATAGAGAGCACCCTCCAGGAAAGCCCCTTATTCACCTGAATTGTCTTGTTGAATCACTCTAAGGGCTTGAGCAGACCCTTCAGCTTTTTCTCTCTCCATTTTATACGGCTCAAGGTGGCATGAGCATGCTTCTCTTAGCGGAATCAAACCTATCTTCTTTCCTTCCCTCCCCTTTTCCTTCTTGGACTGAGTGTTGATGGTGATGGAAGGATTAGCAATAGATGCAAGGCAAGGTAAAAACCTACAAGCTCAGTTCTCTCATTTCTTACCCATTTAATTCCCCAATCCAAACACACAGCGGCGGAGGGTCCATTGCCTCTAGTTGAGGCACTCCAACAGAGAATTGTTAGCTGGTGGTGTTGAAGATGCTCCTCTGTTCCTGGGAAAAAACAGACCCTGGAAGCTGTGCAGGTGATAAAAACCTGGACCAAAGTGGACTGAGGCATTCCGAGGCACAATAGACCTTCCTTGATCACCAGCTGGCCACTGCAGTGATGGGCATGGCGATGTTCACTAGGGGGTTGATCACAACCAAGGAAGGTCTATATGAAAGACTTTATTAACTTCAGAAAACAGGGAGTCAGCTTTGGTTTGCTGTCACCCTAAGCAGCACTTATTCAAAGGAGCAGACAGGGTGGATTGGCACATTTGCCATGAACAGTAATGGCAAGAGGATGGCTAATAATGCAGAGCCTGCTCACATCGAGTGAAACAGAAGTTTGTCAGCTGCGAGACTTCTTCAGAGTGCAGCTCAGGTAAAATCTTTAAGCAAAGCGGCCCTTAATGTTTAATAGAAATAGTATCTTAATCATAGGGGAGCCCCTGGGCCTCGCACGTGAGACATTCTGTTTTAAACTGCATTAACTGAGCGCTGTACCCAGCTACAGAGATTTATAGATGACCTTCCTCTTCCTGCTGGTCATAAACGCTTGAGCCAACAGCCACTTGGAAGTGCTAGCAGGGATGATTCGTGTGCACGCGAGAGAGGGGGTTACACCGATTAAAATAGGCTTTGGATCATCCCCTAAATACACCTAGTTAAGCTAGCTTTTTTATTAAATCACTGTGCCGGCACATGCGTGCGTGGATCTTGACAGCTTAGGAGAAGGATATTAATTTTTGATGTGGAGCTGCAGCTTCATTGATGGAGTGCCATCCATAATACTTAGCAGTGCTGCCGTGCCACAGCTACCCCAGTAACCTCTCAGATTAGGAACCGGACCGTGTGTTTGGTGAATTATTCATTTCACTGCAGAGCAGTGCCAGCAGCCTGGGCAGGGACAGCTGCGGGCTTTGAGTAAGCATGGAAGGAGCCGAGACCGAGACCTGCTTGCCCTCTCACAGGTTATGGCTCTTTTCGTTGTGCATTGCTGGCAAGTTTGCGTGTGCCTAGGGCAAAATTCTCAACCCTATACTGAAAAGAAAATTAAAAGGAAGGGGGAAAGCTTCTCATTAAAAAATTTGGTTACTACTAAGCCAGAAAATGCTTTCGTAGCCCAACAATTGCTGCCTTGAATATTTCTGCCATGTATCCCTCTAGAGGCTGCCCAAAAATTCCCTAAAAATTATTGAAAGCTGCACGGGTCCTCTTTGGCCCAAAGATCTTTCACAGATACATCTAAATGAAGTCATGAAACATTGCTACTTACTGGCTTCAGAGAAAGCCTGCACTGCTGCTCAGAGTATTGTGGTGACTATCCTGATACTTCTCAGGCTTCCGAGAGCAGCAGCCCCTGCGGTCCTGAGAGCTTCCGCTGGTTTTAGTGTCTTCTCAGAGATGTCCGTTGCATTGGCTGGAAGAGCTTGAGCTCATGACAGGAGTGAGCACAAGCTCAAAATAAAAGATGATCCTCTCCTGAGTTTATCAGCAGAGCTTCAGTATAGCTCAAGGCATGACCATCGCTTACGTCTGGTTGTGGCCCGAGCTGGGCAACGCGGCCTCGCTCGCCCTGGTAGCCGGGTGGTGCTGCGCCGCTCTGCCGCGGTGCGGATCCAGAGGAGCGCAGGGTCCGTACCCACGACACGCGGCATGGAGCATCTCCAGGATCTCTGCCAACAGCAAGGTTTTTGTGAGGCAGCGTTTATATTTTAACTATGAAGGCAAGCTCCTGTTACAACCCATCCTTCACCCGGGGTACAGTAGAGTCACCTCTAGGCCAGCTCCCCTCTCAGGGCACAGCTGCCATAACATCTTTTTTTTCTTCCCCCCCGCCTTTGATTCCAGCCCTGCTCCTTAACCAAGATGGAACAGGCCTATATTTATTCTTTGCCAGGCTTGAGATAAAGAAATTGGTTTGTGAAGAGCTTACCACAGGCTTACAAAAGGGACTTAACAAAAATCATATTTTGGCTGGAAACTAGGAGTTCAGCTGTAACGCCTCTTCATGGAGGAACACACACTGGCTGTCTTAGCCACAAAGTCACGCACTTCTTTAAGCATCTTCTCACTTAACCAAGCACTGCTGAGACTCTTCCATAGGAAGCTTTCACCACCCCTGAACCCCTCTGTAGAAGAAGAGACCTGTGGCAGTATATGGACCAACCTGTGCTGCTCTAACCCACCCCAGGCACCACCTTCCTGTACAAATAGCCCAGCTGAAAGTAAATACATGATTCAGAGGGTAGCAGACTTGCTGGCATGAAGGCAGAACGATCTGCCCATAAGTCAGCTGGGACAATAAAACCCACCTGAATCTTTGCTAGTGGGAATTGGGTCAGCTCCATCACAGCTGATGAAGCTGTGCTGATGAATAAGGTGTGAAGGTATCGAGAAGTCTTAGTTGTGGTGAACTTTGGGTCTTTTTCTAAGAGACAATGCCTCTGGGATTGGGTCCAAGACACAGCTAGATATGTGTGCTGGAGGGTACCGAAGCAACCATCAGTTGGTGTCCATTTGACTTTTCATGGCCAGATGTGGAAACCACCTGAGGGCATGGGAAAAGGCTGTGCACTGCCAGGGCTGTGAGTGCTCTCTTAGGAGGTGGCAATGGGCAGGAGAGGAGGCCCCCATGGTAAATCCATGCCTGCTTCTGGCTGGGTTGCTGTCAGCATCTCCCCCAGCTAGAGCTGTGATGGTCAGGGGAATCAAAGGCACACCCGTGACAGCCCAGCACTTCGGAATTATGGAGGAGAGCCCAGGGCTGCTGGATAAATGGCATCAGATTCATGGGCCGTGGGGATAAACAGATAATGTGCAAATTATCCTTTGTCCCATGCAGACCTCGGGCAACGTACAGCCCTGTCTCAGGCTCCGGCCACTGCCAGTAGCCAGCTCTACACAGCGCATCATCCCTACCAGCCACTTGGCACCTCGTGGATTACATGCTATCTGCAAGGAGTTATGGGCAGAGAACATCTTACTTCTGTCAAAGCCAATGGCAAAAATCCAATCGCCTTCAGAGAGGGCACAACCATATTTATTTTAAAAAATTAATACTCATGCTATCAGGGAAATGTTCAGCTGTCAGAGCAGAGGAGGTCACGGCAGCATTTGACCATAGACTCTAAAGCTACTGGTGGACATCATGTTCTTTACGGGCAGTTATATGCCTTTTTTTGTCTGTATCAAGCAGATTATTGCACTTGCAGCCATTATTCTTTTTAAGGACTCTGATGTTATAAATAAACCATTAAAATAATGATTTAGGCTCAAGCCTCACCAAGAGCCACCACAAAAGGGCAAATGGGCTGCAAGGACAGTGTGAACAGGGCTGTGGTTGCCCAGAGCTACGACAACGTTTGGTGACATCCTGCTGCAGTGTCTCCATCCAAAATGAGAGGCTCTCTGGGAGAGCAACAGAGCATCACTGATGGAGACAAGCTGCCCCCAGCTCCTCAGCAACATTTTCTGATCTATATTCAGAACTGGGATGTTTTCTGTGCCCTGAAACATGAACAGCCAAGATCCAGCACTGATGGCCTCAATAACACTAAAGGTCTCCAGGTCCACAGCTGAGGCCCTCATGTGCAATCATAGCATCATACTGTAGAGAAGAAAAGATAATTTTGTCATGATTTTAGGCACTGAGAAATGCTGATTTAGGGCACATTTGTTTATCTACCATCCAGGAGCAGGGGGGAGCTGAGGCAAAAGTAAAAAATGCCCTGGCACATGTACCAGTGGTGCAGGAGGCAGGAGAAGTGAGATACAGCTGGACACAAAATGTTGTTGATCTGTGTATGTTAGGAGTGAAGGGAACAGTATTTTTATCCCAGTCCCTGAATGAAGTTCTTCCATTCAGCCCTCTTCAAGGGGTGAATTAAATTATTTGGAGGCAAAAATTGCTCAAAGAAACTCAAATACATTTTTTTCTCCTACCTAAGAGGGCGATGTTCTCTTCTAATTGATATGCCAAATGCGTTAGCCCAGACTGGACCAACCCCCTTTTCTCCCAGGACCTTTTCCCTTCCCTACATCCCACAGATGGTCTGAAGCATCACGCAAGCAGAGACCATCACCGTCTAGTTATGATTGTCACTTGAACACGTCAACGTGACTAGAGCTCCCATCCTCCTTCAGTGGAAGGCCAATAAGTGCAGCAGATGTTGCTTGAGCAGTTTGTCCCTCAGTAGTTTTGAGCCTAAGCAGGCTTTTGAAAGAAGATGGAAATCAATTGACTAACTTCAGCTTCCATGTGCTGGGCAAAGGACCGATTTTCAGGGGTGTCTCCCTGTTGGGTGCTGGTTACCAGCAAAAGGGTCCAAAATGGGTGGCAGCTGATGGGCTGCAACCAAATGGTGGAGCTGAGCCAGCTGAAGCTCAGTTCATCCACTGAGTCTGGTGGATTTATCCTCCAATTTACCCACCCAGATCTAGCTGGTTTTCACCCATATTCAGCTGACACCTCTTCAGTTTCTTCTCCCCAACAAGACATCCTGAGGATACCATGTCACCACCCAAAGCTGTTTCACGAAGAGGTCCTGTGGCCACCACCTCCCACCGCCTCAACACTGCAGTGGATCCCGGGTCAGCCGCATCCACAGCGGAGCAGGGATGCCTGGCCGGGAGCTGCCAACATGCAAGGTGGAGAAGCGAGAGGTGGATCTGCTTTCCCCACGCCATATGTGAGACCCAGCAAGTCTGTGACTTGCACTTCCAAAGTGCTGCTGAGCAAAGAAAGTGGTCTCACTTGCCTTGAAGCGGTGGGAGTTTGGGTTATATATAGACTCTCTTTTTCCCTTGAAAAGCATCTGTTAATAGAGAGGAGTTGGAGGGGAGCATCAGACAAAGAGACATCACAAGCGTGATCCTCCCCGTCAGTGGAACTGCTGCTTGCCAGGAGGGTTTCTCATCCAGCCTACGCCTGTAATGTGCTATTATATTTTGCGAAAAGAAGGGAAAATGTCAAGTTTAGAAGGGCTCAGCTATTTCCACAGGATTAATGCTATTATGCCTCTGAGATGACACGCTGTGGAGACTGCTGCCTGCTCCCAAGCAGCAATTCAGGGGCCAGCTCTTAGAGGAAGCATCTGAGCCAAAATAAAACCGATCCCAGACGAAGGCAGAAGCTCCCCATTTGGCTCATTTTGTCCATCAGGGTTCCCCAGATCTTTCCTGGAAGTGCCAGTCATTGATCAGGGCACACCTGGGTCTGTATGGACCAGGAGGGGACGGTGAAGGGCTCTGATCTGGTGTGGCATCCCAAACGCAGTATGCCACACAGCCCTGTGACCTGAGCAGCTCCCGCTGAAGCTCTGGGGAGCCCTTTCAGCAACAGGATCCTGGCAGCAGCTTCCCGCTCGCTCGCGCTGCCTGCACGGTGCCGTTTCTTGGGTAGGTGCATTTGATCATCGAGCTGTTGTGCATGCAGCACCCTCCTTGGGTGGCTGCTCCCAGGGCTTTACTGCAACTCAAGGCACCACCCAAGCTACTGGATTTGTTCTCCTTTATTTAACATCTCATTTTCCTGTTGCATCTGCAGCAACACAAAGAACTGAAGCCTCATCTCCTACATCTCGGGTCACTCCTCAGCTTACCGAATCATCATTCCCCCTCAAAAGTAGCTTTATTAAAAAAGATCCATTAAACCACTTGCTTTGTGGTCCTTTATTAGATACTCCAAGTTTCCACTTCAGCATCCAGTTTTTCAGGACACCAGCACTGCAACAACTCACTTCTCATCGGGGATATTATTTTAAAGGGCAGAATAATCAAACGTCACACACAGGTTTTCCTTAGAGCATTTGAAAAGAAAGTCCCTTTAATCTGAGATATGACACATCCTGATCAGGTACAGGGTGGGGGAAAAAAAAGATCAGAGATATTTTGCTTTCATGTGGCTACAAGATAAATCATCATCCAGGGCGGTGGGTAGTAATTGGAAGTCTCCTTTGAGTTTTACAGTACATCAGAGATCTGTGAGGGCTGAGATTGCTCGACAGCTACTGTGTCTTCCAGGCTCCAATTACCCTCCTCTCTGCGTTCAGTGTCAAAGGCAAAAAATTGCTTTCTTCACACTAAATGATCCACAGAGTGGAGCCAGATGGGCAAAGGGACTTGGAGAAATTATCATGGGCTCTGCTGTGCCCAGGCCTCATCTATTTCTTCAGCTCCTTCCAGAGGAGGAAGCGCAGTACGGAAGGTGTGGGAGTGAAGGTGCGGCTTTCTGCACCTCACACTCTCTGTGATAAGCTGGTGATTAGCTTTAGACAAAAAAAAAAAAAAAAGAACCTGCGCTCAATTTATTAGTTGGACACTTCAATATATCAGAGAGGAAGAATCAAACTGCAGAAGAAAAACTTCTTGTCTTCCAGCACTGCAGTTCCACTCAGGAAAAACACCTGCCCCTGCCAGAGTGACTGCCATCAGCAGATGGCCATGAGCATTTCAGTGGAGCCATTTGCCTTCTCAAGATGGGGAAACCAAGGCTGATTAAATTAATTTGCTAGTAGGTCACCCAGCAACCTTGCAGCATGTGAACTTCAGTCTCCAGTGTCCCAGCCAGGGCTTGGTCCGTCACACCCTGCTGCTGTCCTAGAAGGAGAGATTTCCCTTTGCCAACTCTCCATCCTGAAATGGGTTCCCCTCCTCCCGTGCAGCGCAAGACCTGCCAGGATGCTCAGCCATGAAGCAAATCACTGTCAGGCACTTCTACTGTCAAGGACGTGTCCTCCCCATCTATTAAATCAACATACAATGAATTTGGGCACAAGCTGACTTGGCCCAAGCCAAGTGTTAGCAGTCTGCTACGTTGTGTTGGGCTTCAAGCACTTCACACTTGCAGTGCCCCTTGTAGTTACATGGTTGTGCAAGTGCCCAACCAATCACTGCCCAAAATGCTGCAGGTCCCACCAGCTCCATTACGATGTCCTGGGTTTTTCTGGACCCAGACTTTAATTAATCAGCAGGACTGGCAGTATTTCCAGTGCTTAGGTTCACTTGTAAAATCTAGGCTGTCTACTGCACAACTTCCTTTCTCCACTGTACAAATTCTTGATGACATATCAATATTTACTGTTGACTAGATCCAAAATTACATATGTTGCTTCAAGTTTGTCTTACAAGCAGTGGCCATAGGTGTGTCACGTCAAGGATGTTCAGGCAAGTAAAAGTCCTTCATTCAGCTTCACCATTCTTCAGATCAAATGTTCAGTCCATGAAACAGCACTAACATTTTATTTCCATAGTGTCAGCTGAGATCCCGCTTCTGCAGAAAATTCCAAAACTGGTTTTCCCATGTGCAGCTCTGTGAGCACCAGTGTACGGGCTCGGGGTTTGCTATGGCAGTGGAGCTTGCAAGCAATTCACTCTTTTTTAGCTCCAGATTTCTGTCAGACTGGGGTATCTAGAAGAGAATCTCTGTGCAGACTCTCAGGCTTTAATAATGCTTGACCCATACGAATTTCCCAAACCACACGTGCTTGAAGCCCTCTCTGGACCATGGCACATTTGCAGGTTTGACCCTACACTTTAAGTCGTTGGAGCCATCGCGTGCCTGTTGATGTTATCCAGAGCTGTAAGCCGCAGTGTGGCTCAGAGCCCTTTGCTTTGTTATAAGGTAAATAGTAAATAATAAGATATTTTTCTTGTTTCCTGTCTCCTCAAAGCCTGTGCTCTGCCATCCAAAAAAACCCCATGTATCTTCTCGTTTAGTGGTCCCACTGCCTCATCTCCTTCCTACACCCAGGTGTGATCATTTAAATGTTTCAGGGCAACCGCATGTATTTTTAAGCCCAGTAGGCTGACTGCAAAACAAATATCTAATTAAATAGTCATTTTTAATGACTATTTAATGTCATTTAATGCAATTTAATGCAATTTAATGCAAACTCTACAGCTTGCATGCAGCCAGATTGCTTTATTAGCCTTTCATCTTTAATGCTGTTAAACCACATTCTTCAGTTTCCATTTCAGAGGAATGTCTTCTCTAGCATGTGCTCAGCAGCTCATCCATCGCTATCGAGACTTTAACAATTCACTGCCCTTTCCCCTGCTTTGCTGGAAATAAGGATGAACTTCGGTTATTTGGTTATTTCTGTTGGCCTTTTTTTTTTTTTTACAGAAGACAAATTCAATTATAATTATAAAAGTCACCTTCGACTTAGAGCTCGACATGCAAAGTCACCCCTGCACATCCCAGAGTTACTATTTTGTCAAATCGTCTGGAGAAGCTAAAAGCACAGCAACCTCTCTGCTGCTAAGAAGACGTGGACTCCACGCATGAGCCAGCCTCCATCCATGCAGCATCAGGGCCACCGCCAGGTGCCCCACTTGAAGACCTCACTGACGCTTCACTGCCAATTTTATGATGGTTACAGGGATGGCGAAGGTGATGTTCATGTGATGACACCTCCCGGGGCATCGCCATAGACAGATCTAGCTTTCTGCTCTGCCCCATAAGCTCAGCCCAAAGGTCCCTGTGCAAGGTCAGGTGGTCGGCGCATCGCCCCAGCGTTACGTGGGGAGCGCAGCTTATTCATGCGCGCAGCGAAATGTCTGACATGAAAGCATACGGATGTGTTATCCCTGTAGTTTTTTCTCACAGCACCCAGGAGCTGTAAAGCAGCCACAGCCAGGAACTCATTCAGCACCTAAGTACGTTACCCCCTGTGGAGGAGATTAAATGTCATCCTTTGGATTAAGTGTGACAGTAAAAACAGTTACTTTTGGTGCCACAGGTTAAAAAGTGCTTTTGTCCCGCGCTGACACACAGCTGATAAAACCGAGCAGGGCGTTCGGTGAGCGACGGGCATTGCAACCAGCCACCGGCCGCTTTTGGTGCCTTCGCCTCCCCTCGCTCAGAGGCACGTGGCCCCGGTGGGATGAGGTCCCATGGGCACCTACTTAGCATGTGCTGAGCTGGGTGTCAAACCCCGCAGACGTATGTCCCTGCAAGGGCTGCTTTGTGTGATCTGTCACACGGGACGGGACAGGCGCTTCCCGGGGTGCTCAGCAGCATCAGGTGTTAGGGGAGAAACCCACCAGCAAAGCTTCTCTTGACTCTTATAAATAGAAGCGTCTTCCGTAAAGACACTGCCAAATGGATGGCTGCTCTATCAGTTGCAGCAGCAGCGAAGGCCATATGAGATCGGGGCGAGCAGACCCAACTGTGTCAAAATCCCAGCCAAAATGCGTGCGGGAAACCAGGGCTCGCCGCGGCTGGCGCCGGCCCCAGGCTGGTGAGCGCAGGGAGAGCCGCCGGGAGGGGATGCTGCAGCCGGGGATGGGTCTCTGCTGAAGGGGTGGGCGGCATCCCCCTCCTCCAGCCCCACGGCATCGGCCTAATGGCCAGATCCTGAAAGGGGTGGTAGTTTTGGAAACTCATTTGTCCCTTCCAGCAAGAACAAAACACCCTGACAAATCTTCGCCGCTGTTTTTGACGCAACCCACCTACGGGCACGGCCCAGAGGAGCCAGAGACCTGACACCCCCCTGCCCATAAATAACTTTCACGTACCAGGCACTAACGCACAGTGCAGGTTGCTTCCATCCCAGCCCTGATTCAATGGTGCATTTTACTACCTCTCTCCTTTTCATTTTAAACCCAAGACCAGCCTATTTTGTATGTAGGTCTCCTTGGCCACGGTTGCGTTTCAATCATCATATCGATCTTCTCTCTAGTCAGCTCTTCATGCCCAACCCTGCTAAAGTGGTGGCAGCTCCAGGCTCCCCTGGGACGCATGGACCGAGGTTGCTGGCATGTTATTTAGTCTCACAAACCACGACCCCACCAGCAAACCCCACAATCCTTGTGCCCACAGGCAAAGGTTTGTCATTGCAAACCGGTCCCAAATGTTTGCGCAGTGGCAAAGCTCCCACCCGCAGCGGCCCCGCTTCTGCCCGTATAACAAAATTCCAATTTCTGGGTATTTCGGTTGAATTTCAGTCTGCATCCAAGTGAGATTTAACCAGACCGGAGTGTAATACAAAACCAACCAGCTGGGGGATTGGAAAGATGTCATTAGCTATTTTTTAATATGAAAAATGCAAAATGTAAATAATCTGAAAAAAATACACCAGAAGCCCTGAAATTGCTTAAGTAAGTACACAGAAGGGCAGAGTAAGTTATGGCAAGAAAAAAGCACAATTCCATGGGCAGACAATCTCCAGAGGCAAATCAATAACCTTTAAAGGGCATATTGACCAGTAAGAATGAACCTTGGGAAAATTAGCTAAAAATGAAACAATAGCTAGTCAATCAATTATTCCAAATAAGAATTTTCAGCTTCCTGATATAAAGTATGATTGAACACAGTGATTTAAATATTTTGACTGCAAAATCCCAGGTCAAATTACAGCCTGATGTTGGCAAATGATTTCATTACTGAGACTTTGCTTGTATAACAGCAACTGCAGAAATTCTTGATTTATTTCTGAATATCCTTTTATAGGAATAAGGTCACATTTTTGCAGGGATTTTCTTTTCTCTTTTTTACCATGTTGTTCATTGAAGAAAAAAAAAAAGATTAAAACTGAAGTGCAGCGAACCTCTGTTAACATCAGCCTTTTCCTCATCACCCCGTTGCATTTCCTCTGCTTCAGATGAAATGAATTCATTAGTGAAGAGCCTCAATGACTGCAGTTTAGCCTTCGAGTCATTTTGTATGTAAGATTTGGAAAATTCTCTTGCTTGAGTGAACTCCTGCTGGTCCGGGTGATGCTTGCTCACACCCCACAGGCAGTAGCGTCCGGACAGCCTTGCCATGCACCACACCGGTCCCTTTCCAACCCGCCGCTGGAGATTTATCTCCTGCCAAACCCAGGAGCTTGTCACACCAGGCTGGACGTGGCAACCTTCCCTGGGTGTCAGGTTTGGCTCCCAAGCACTGGATTTGGAGAAAATTTTTATTGCTTTCTCCCCAGTGCCTTCTTTATCCATCATACTGAAATAAATACTTTGCCAGGAGCTCCTGGAAACCTCCGGGAAGGGTAGGTAAGTCTCCATTCCCAAATGCTGGCCCCAGCACAGAAGTTAACATTTTTTTTCTGCACCTTGTGTGTGTCTCATTGCACGATGTACAAGACCTGGGACCTTTCTGGGGACATTTTTGGAAAGGGACACTCAAGAGCTGCTGTTCAACTCCATCCATGTCCCTCCACAGACCCTTGTGTTGAAGATGCATCAGTGGCTGGGCAACGCCAGCGGCTGCTTAGGCCTCTGGCAACCTTCTAGTGCCAGAGTCCTTTCCTCTGGGCATGGATTTGGCCAAAATGCACTTGCCAACAGAAGGTTTGGGCCTGCCCATGAATATTGCTGCCTGGACACCTGCTGAATGTGGCCTTTCAGCCCCAGAGTGAAATTGTAGATGTCAGCTGAAGGCAGCACCTGGGTCCACCAACTCCTTCCAAGACGTGGAGCTAGTCTCACACCTTGTCCCTCCCAGGCTGTCCTTGGGGCGTCCCCATCAAGGACGAACCAGCCCGTGAGCCATGCCAAACTCCCCCACCTCCCACAGCCATGCCGTGGGTGCCCTCCCCTCCGGGCAGGACCCCGGCTCGGCGCTGCGGGGAAGCCTCATAGCTCCATACGTGAGGGCGGTGCTGAGGCGTCCTACACGCCGTGCAGGCAGGTACGGCTTAGGGGTCACGGCTAATCTGCCAAGGGGGTTTGTGTGCTCCTCTTAGTGCATGGATGCTAAAAGCAGAAACACCAGAACGGTAACTCAGCCTATTCCTACAAGGAGCCTGGGGAGGTTTTCCCCGCCATCCGCATGCTAAGAAGCCTTTTGCTGGGCAGAGAGTGTGGCACATTTCCACCGCTTTGGGAAGAGATCGTGAACATTCACCATCCTGCCTTTGGGTTCTGCTTCAAAAGCTTTGTCCCCAGAGCCTCTTCAAGAGCCAGGGCTGCAATCACAGGCCCCTCTTCCCTCCCCAGAATTTTCTCTTCTCCCCTAACTGCAAAGTTCAGCCGGTGCCTGTTTCGGATCCCTCTTGTGTCTCCTTCAGCAGATTTCTGCAGGCAATGAGCCTTATGTTAGACATGGGGTCAATCTGCAGGAAATCAGACTGAAAAAAGACAGAAGTCGAAGAGACTTGGAGTAAATATAAAAACCCCACTCTGCCTGGCAGGTGGAAAATTTGTGTTGCAAATGCCATGGGGTTCTGCGTATATATAACCCATGGGTTAAACTTCTATGTGTTTATATATCTGAGCATATATGCTTGCTAGTAATGTTTGTGCATTCACAGACAGGGCTTTGGTCATCAGTATAGTGGGGCACGGGGTGCCCAGCAGTTACCATTAGGAAGGGACTCGCTGGTGGAAACATTTGCGCTGGGAAATGCCACCATCACCCCGCTGACTCCCTGCTGCTGGCTGAGACCCCGACCCTTTCCGCGCAGGCGGGGGCTGTCCTGCCCCTGAGTCCCCGGGAGGACATCGCCGTTGGGGGAGAAGGAGGGAAAACCCCTGTGTGCATCGCTGCCAGCCTTGAGTAAGCTGAGAGTCAACATCTCTGTGCATTAAATATTTGCCCCTTGAGGTCCAACCTTAAAGTGCTTGTAAGCCTCACGCGCACTGGGGGTTTCTCAGGTGGAGGATGAGACTTACCTCAAGGTAAAGGAGCTTTTCAATCCAAGCGCGGACCCTGGTGAGCTCAGGCACAGCAGCAACGACCGCCTGCAGGTGGCTTTACCACCCGAACAAGCAAGGAATGTCTTTTTGGTTTGTCCTTCCGAAATACATCGACGAAAACAACCGCGAGCTGGGCTGTCTGCGCTGCTGTGCGTGGATTGGTGCCTCGCGGCCCATGGCCTGCCTGTGCCTGAGCTAGGCTGAGCCCGGTGCCCGACTGAGCTCGTGCTTTACTCAGCCCCAGGGAAGCCACGTGGGGCAGCAACCCTTGATGGGTGTCTGGGACATCCAGCTTGTCCCCTCCACCAGGGCACATAGAACCCTCTTTGCCTATGTGGGTTTTCTGCAGCCTCAGAACGGCTCCACACATGCTTTTCTTGCGGGGGGTTTAATGTGGTCTCTCTCCTCTCCCCTGTTTTCCCAAACCCATGGCTTGGCTGGCAGATTCAGGGACATTAGGAGGAGGCCGGCTGATGGACAGAGGCTCACAGTGAGGCAGAGCGATCAGAGAGCAATTTCCTTAGGAAATAAACCTATGGAAAAAAGACATTGTCATTATTTATTTTCTTTCAGCAGGTTTTGTTGTTTCATTGGAAAAAGCCAGCAATGCAGCAAACAGCTTCATGAATATACAGAGTGTTTTTGGCAACTACCAATTAGCAAAGAATGTGTTCATGCAATCCCCAAACAGCTATTTCCCTGGGAATTTCTTGTTTTGAACAAGCCGCTCCTCATTAGAGAAACTACACACACTTGCACAAATAGTCCTTGTTGGCTCTTGTGAGTAGGGAAGGGTGGCGAGGGGCAAGCAGCCACCACCATGGGCCGGCCGCGTGCCCCGCCGGCTCACGTGCCCACCCTGGGACCTCCACCTATACGCAACACGGCTAAAGGATGCGTACGCAGCCCAGGTACTTGCGTGCAGAAGCACGGTGCGCGCGAAGGACATCTGCAAACGGGGCTGGGAAGGCAACCATAAACCCGTCCCCCACACCGCTCACTCGCTCTCGAACCTTTCCGGTTCTTCTGCTTGGATCGCAGGTCCCTCGAGGCGCGTGCGATGGTGCTCGCCTGCAGTGAGGCTGCTCTTTTGCGAAACGTTTGTAGCACCTACAGCTGAGACTCAAGGCTCGCTGGTGCCATATTACTGGGGTCTTGAAAGGTTTGGGCACAGACCCTTGCTCACGGGGCAAAACAGAAAGGACAAATGTCCTGGTGTGCACAAAGGGAGGCCCGGCTATATGTAAAGACCAACGGCGTAAACGTGTCAGTGTTGGGGCTCATTACAGCTAGTGCAAACCCAGCCGAGGGAATTTGGCGTGTTACTCATCACAGCCTACAGCTGACACCTACCTCCGGGTAAATCCTACCCAAAAAGTCCCGGGCTGAGGCTCCCCGCTTGCTTGTATCACTCCCACAAGCCCAGCGCGAGTCCTTGCACCGACCACTGCAGCGTGGAGAAAGAAATGCAACTCTCAAGTCTTCCGAGCAATCACTTCACAGCTTTACCCGAGAGACACTGAATGCCGTGAACCACAGATCAGGGAGACGAGGCACTTGAAGTCAGATAAGATGGACAGCTTTTTATTTCCCAATGTTTTAATTTAACAAAGTGCTACATTCCATAGTTACAGTATGAGGAGTTGTTCTTGTCTGAAATAGAAAACCACAAGAAAGCACGAGGACTGCTAATATCACTCTGTGGAAGCAGTGCAGTCCAGAGAAACCTCACCTGGGTGAACATCTGGCATTAGAGACACCTTTAAAAATCAGCAGCTGTATAGTGCAGGTGCATTTCAGCAGGGCAAGAGCTGCACATGAGGCAGGCTGGTTCCTCCTGTTGGAAATGGGGCTGTAGATGCCAAAGCTGTTGCGTGATGCCTACAATAAATTCTGGCTTGTGCTATCAGGAAAACCCAAACCAGGGGCGAGTGACTCGTCTTGTGCCAAGTTGAGAGATTATTATTGCTGCAGCAAAGTCGCCGTCACAGCCGTGCCTTTGCTTGGGGCCAAGGCTGCGTTAGCAGTGTCACGACCCACCTCTACATTCAGGGGCTTGCAGTTCACCCACCACGGAGGATGAGGAGAGCCCTTCTTGGCTGCTTTTCTTGTCCCGTCTCTTTCAAAAGAATCTGCTTGTTTGGCGATGCAGAGATTAAATCAGTAGAGTGTTAAGAGACCGGAGGCTTCAGCTCCCATCTGAAACCCTCCTCCCCTCCCTGCCTGCAATCTCGTAGTTTCAAGCAAATGAATCAAACTCCAGGAGTTATATAGACCATATTTTTTAAAAGCCCAATCCAAAGTCTACTGGCCTTGGATGAGAAGGGAAGGAGCTGAATGATGCTTGTGCTTTACGGACCTGCAGAAACGGCACTGACGTCAGGGGCACTGCAGAAAACTCTCTCTGTGCTCCAAAGGCTCCTACAAGCTTCACTGGGACCCAGGGCTGGTTCTGACTGTCCCTCTTGCCTCCACACTAAGAAAAACTGAGATGAAGACACGGGGAGCCTCCAGGCTCTGGGAAAGGTGCCTAGCCAAAACCAACCATTCAACAAACACCTCCACTTCAAAGGGACATCAGTTTGGGATCTCTCTGCACTTTCTGACTGCAGAGATCTTTCTGAGTGGCTCAGAAAGTTGGCCAACAGTAGCCTTCTGCCAACCAGCACCACCCAGCCAAGGCACCTTGGTGGTGTTCAGAGCCAGAGACAGGCCTGGGAGTGAAGCCGGACCACAAGCAAAATCTTTGGGCAGCTCTTCTAACCCACAAGCACAGACCACAGAGCCAACACTGAACTGCATTCAGCCGGACCTCCTTTTTGACTACAACTTTCCTGCTTGCCTGGTTTGTCCCACCACACTTGCTGTATAACCATGCCAATATTTGCAACCATTCGTCAGCCCCACTTGTGGCACCGCCGATTTCCAGCGTCCCAGCCACCCATTCTGTGTCCTCACAGAGTGAAGCCAGGCTCTTGAGGACATCAGGGCACCCAGCTGATGCACTAAAACACCACCTTTGCCATGCTGACCGGCAGCAATGCCTTTAATTTCTTAAGTTTATTATGTTGGGGAGGGAGAGGAAGAGAGACAGTGAAACCGATTGCCACTGTAGAAAGTCAGTGTTTCCCAAACTGTGGATTTATTAGCACAACAAAAGGCCATGGCACCTCCCCACCAGGCTTCCCAATCCATCAAATCGACAACCCATCCATAAAGCTCTTCCTGCACTGCCAGAGCTGGGGTACTTACACTCAGAGCAGCAGCCTTGCTCAGCTGTCCCTCCTCCTCCTCCTGACTGGCCCAGGAGCTCTGCACTTTATCGGTTACTTAACACAACTTGTGCCATTATCACGCACTGTGCAGGCACAGTACCATGAACAGGAAAGCAAGAGGAGACTGTCCTTCACAGGCTGTTGTTGCATGAAAACCTGATGATCCCCAGCTGTTTGGGTCTTGCTGGTGCATCTGCTCTGTTCTGTGGTATCACCAGCAGCTCCTCTCTTCCAGTGTTATTTTGGGTCTCTCTTTCAGGCTACAGATGCATGCAAAGGACTGAGTCAGCCCAGCTACCCTCCCTTCTGCTCCAAGACAGATTCCTTGCAGAGAGGCCAATGCCCTTGCTTATTCTCCTTGCCTCCCTGGCTGGACCAGGGTAAAGCATTTCACGAACATCTTGGAGCTGCCTATGTAGTCTTGTTCCCAGTCTGCCTGGCGCTGTACCTAAAAGACAAGCCTTTCTGGAGATGATCTCAAGCAAACTGGAACAGAGGAGAAGTCATACCACCTTGCAACCCTCATCAAGCCTTGCCAAGAACAAATCATCAAAGAGCCCAAGGGACAATATTTCCCGATTCCCAAAACTGCAAACAGCCAGCAACATTCAACTAGACTTTTAACACCTCCCAACCATCTCCAAGCTCCAAGAGAATCCAATCCTAATTACAATTTAGGAATGAGAAGAAAATCCAGAGAGATTAGACCAGAAGGAAAAGTTCTTACCTTGGACTGCTCACTTGTTACTGAAGAAAGAGGCTTTAATTTTGGGTAGGGACATCTAGACTTAACAGTGGGCTGCCAGGCAGTGCCTGTTAAAGATGTGGGGCTGCTTTTAGCAAGGCAAAATTCTCCTGGTCAAAGTTTCAGGAATGAAAAGGGAGAGATGCAAGCACTGTAGAGCCCTGGCTGGGAAAGCCTCTCCTATAGGGATTAGGGTATGAAGACTCCCCAACATGTTGATGGGCCAAGTTTTACTGTACCTCCCCATGCCTGCTTCCCACGCAGTCAGCAGGATGAATGTGTGAGGGACCATGCACAGCTCTTCGACTGGAAGACTAGCACTAGTAGTAGCATTCTGAAACCAGGTTGTCCTGCCTATCCTTCTCCAGGTGACTCAGCAGACGTGTGGGTAAGTCCTACAGGAAGATACCTGGGCTCTGAAAAGCACTGCTTGTTCGGAGCTGAACATCATGTCTGATGACTTAATGTCCAGAGGAGGCCTTGACCCTCTCAAGAGAGAACTCAGCTTCAAGAGGGTCTTCCGAATGTTCTCTCTACCTTGCAAACCCACCCACATGCCTGTGAGACATTTGCTTACCATCATCTACATCTACCCTTCACAATCTGATAGGTCTTTTCACCTTTACAAGGAATGAAATCCTGCATGAGCCCCTCCTCAGACTCTCCTCCCTTCCACATCTTTGAAGACTCAGTGGGATTTAATCTCAGTAGATGAGTGGTCTGGCCTTATATTTCAAATCACGTCTCCTCCAGCAACGGTCACTGTTCCTCGTATGAAGGATGATTCCCCACAGAACAGTGATTCCCACCTCAGAAACATGGATGTTTTGCATAAATGTCAGGTTGAGGTCATTTCACAACCAGAAGCAGAGATAAGTAACGCAGCCCTTTTTCTAGCTATTCTGACAGAATTCTTGTGGAAAGCAACATTAGTTCCCCCTGCTCGCTTCCCGTAACGTCTCAGACACTGGCTATCTCCCTCTGCAACACAGCGCTAGCAGCCCAGGCAGCATGGCAGCTTGCCCTCACTCCATGCCACCCTTGGGCTTCACCTCCACAACCCTTTGCAGCCATCGGTCCTACAGCTTCACCTTTTCCCCCACGGCCAAGGGTTCCCGGTGTGCCCATTTCACCTCCCCAAAGCAGACATCTCTCCAGCTGTGGCTGCTGCTGCTTTCTGACTACTAGCCACAAATCCCTCAAGACTGATGGCCTCCCGCTCCACAACCTTTGGTGCCTTTCTGCATTCGCTTGTCTGGAGACAAGACCCATCCAGATCCCCCAAAGGTGCTGCCATTCACAGCTTTCAGGGGCTGAAAATGCAATTTCCAGTGGGTAACGGAAGCAGATGCTCCGCTTTCATCTCTATGTGAATGCAGCAACAAGACATCAAAGAGATGAACCAATAACTAGTGTCCTTCAAACAGGAGGCAGAAGCTGAAGAAACCTCTGACCTGCCTCTTCTCTTACCTACTTGCACCCTGAAGCTAAGCTAAGAGCGAAAGCTTAGCTAAGAGATCCATGCAAGACTATCCATCAGTAGGCGAGGGCTGGTATATATTGTGCTGTAACAGACAGTGCTGGTTGAAAATGGACTAAGATTTTTGTTGTGAATCAAGTGCTGAGGCCATTCCTGTGTGTCTCCAAGAAGCGTGGAGCAGAGCTGAAGGAAGAAAGAAGGGGTGAGAGTCGGGGAACCAAGCGCAGAAATGTGCTTCAAACTGTATCAACAACACTGTACATGGGCACTTCTCGGGTGGCAAGGGATACTGTTCAAGTGTATAACTCATTAATTAAGCAGAGCAGCTAATCTTAGCACTAATGAACTCTAGCTCAGGTAATGTAACATTTAAAATTAGCAAATTGGACAGAAGTCATTCACAGTAAAGATTTCCATTCCTGGGTCAGGTGAGAGCTACTGTTATGATTAGATTACTGCCAGCCAGGACCAAAACAGTACACCAGGGTAATAGGAAAATAATCATCCATATGGATCAGCTCCGGCTGTAACAAGACAGGCTGCGGATCTGAATGAGGCGCCGGGTGCGAACGTGAAATCTCACTACTGTATCAAAACAAACATCACTGCGCGGTACACGTAGAGCATAGCATGCCGTTTCGCCGGGGTGGTGCCGACCACTGCTCGGTGGCTCGGGGCGGCGGCGAGCAGCGATGCAGCAGAAAGTCGCTTGTTCCTTTTCTCCCCCTCCCTCCTTTTAAAAGTCACGGGCTATCGCAAGGGCACTGCAGTCCGATTCAAAATTCATCTTCAGAGCTGTCAGCTAAGAGCATGACTCGGTCCTGCATGCTGTTAAATTCCCTCTGCTACGGAAGAAAAGAAACATTGAAGAGCTCCACATGCAAAAAGGAAATGAAGAGCATTCAGATCCCCCCCCACCCTGTCCTCTAACCAAGAGGTCCCGGGCACTTCAACCCAGAGAAACCATAACCATAACCATAACCAGGCTTCCCTCGCTTTACAGCCAAAGCGGTTAACAGCAGCGTGGGTGGGATCGGAGTTGTCCTTCGCTCTTGCCATACCTTTCTTTTATGTCTCTTTGAGCCACTTCTCCTTCGGCGATTCATAATCTTAATGCTGTAGAGTGCTCCTAGGATAAAGAGGGCTCCGGCTATTCCGACTCCTACAGGAACCAGCATCCCCGACATGTATCCTGCCTACACGGAATAGAGAAAAGCAGAGCAGCACTCACAAGACCATCCTTTCAGAGTCGTTTTTCACCAGTCTAGGGCTGAAATATATCCTTATGTGCTTTTCATCAAAGTTTGCTGTATTTGAGTCCCAATCACCCGCCTGCACAGGGCGAGCCCTCCTTCCAGGATTGCTAACAAGCCCCCGACCAGCCCCGCTCCGGGACCAAGCTGGTAACCACCACAGCTCACTCGCCATCAGCTTTTGCTGACAGATACTTCCTTGTGAAAGCTGAGACACTGCAGTGTTTGCCCGCCTGTAGGAGAGGAAACAATTTTGGTGCAGAGTTGCGAGTGCTGGGGTGGAGTGTCAACAGAAGTGCACGTGCAACGGAAAAACCTTGACCGCCAAGGGCAGGCAATCTCGAGCCACACAAAGACCCATGACAACCCAAACAGCTTCACGACACGCTGTGTAGAGTAGGCTGAGTGCTGCTCCGAGCTCCCCAGGTACCGCCGGCATAAATCAAGGCACGGGTCTACATCTGGCCATGCCCAATGGAGCTCAATCTGGAGAGTCGAGAGCTGCCGTCACGCTTTTCGGCACAAATCTGGACTAGCAGCGTGGCGCTGAGCGGTGCGGTGACGAGTGCCTCGGCACCCTGCTGCCCGCAGCTCTCCGCACCGTCCCGCAGCCCTCGGGGTGGCAGGAGCAGGCGGAGGAGAGCGCGGTGCAGGCAGAAGAGCCCCTGTGCAAGAGCCACCAGGCAAGAGAGCAGGCGCCAGCCGGGCAGCCGGCAGAACGGGCGAGGAGCTGTTTTCGGAGAACGGCTGCGCTGCGAAGCATCCGTCGTGGGAGGTGGATGGGGAAGGGACCCAGCCTCCTCCTGGCCAGCTCCGATTGCTGCAGCGTGTCCTACCGTGGCCAGACTGCTAAATATACCTCCAGGCCTCATCGAGAGGGCTTTAAACTAGAT
>NW_010557504.1:0-21147 GCF_000687285.1 Phaethon lepturus | reverse complement strand
TACCAAAACCTGGCCACGCAACCCAATACAGTAAGTTAACAGCAAAATCAGGGCAGGAAGGTGCAGGTTTGGGAGAGGGAGGCTGTAGTTGATGTTGGAGGTGCAGGTAGAGACACAGGAGGAATCAACTTAGCGCTGTGGGTTGCAGAAGCGAACAAGGAAAACATACAGAAGGGAGGTTGGTGTTGAAACCTTAGTGCACCACCATGCACACATGTATTACGATAAACTTCACTTACAGTTTCCCTTTCTTTAATGTTAATTTTTATTTATTCAGTACAAAAGATAGATACTGCTTACATAAGTGACCAGTGAGTTTTTTTCTCTTGTGTTGATCAGTGTAGCAGACCTTGCTGTGGAGCATTCAAGTCATTTGAAAGCAGTTACTCTTTCAGACAATTGCTATCACTAAAATGCCCAATCAATCTCTGAACAATAATGAGATAACTATTATATCCCTCTGAAATGAAACCCGCTCCCACACCCAAGCCAAACCTTTACTTCCTTTTTTTCAGTTTTTGGTAGAACGAAGGTGTTGCTGTTGAATTTGAGAGACGAGGTCACATGTTCAGAGAAGACGGATTTCTGCATAACCCGTACATGCCTTTGGAGCCCATTCCTCATTGTGGCTGGCTGAAATAGATTGTAATGGGCAATTCCTCAGACCGGGCACCTAGAAATGAAGGCTGCACAAATGAAACGAGTAGGAATTTAAGTAACTGCACTAACTTTATTCAAACTCCCTGGTTACTGTTGAGTTTTCTGCAGGTAATCGTCAAAAGATGAAGGAATGTGAAGAAGTTCTGCTTATGTTTTTGGGGAGTTCATTAGAAGTGTATTGAACAGCAGAGATGAGTGGGAAAGTGCTTCTTTGAAGATGAGGTAGTGACTGGTAGTAATTGTGGATTGATCAGAGGCAGGAGCTGATGTTTCAGTAATGAAAGATAAAATGTCTGGTAAGACATGGCTGGTTTTGAGCTTTGGAAATGACACAAGGCAATCTTCGCACAGGAATAATCTGAGAAAATGTCTTTAAAAGGAATAATCTGAGAAAATGTCTTTAAAAGGACTATTTGAATTCATATATATTGAATAAGGTTTTGTTGGCGAGTGTACTGCTAACATTTCTTAACTCTGAGGATTTTGTAATTCTAAGAGGTGAAAGTGAAATTTTCTTGAAAAAATACAAAACAAAATGGCAACTTTTAATGTGTATTTTATTAACACTGTGCAGGTGAACTGTGAAATAGACCTTTTTATAGCAGAACTGCCAGCACTAATAGTCCATTTTAAGCAATTAAGGTAATTTTTCAGGTTTTGAGTTGTTAATTTTCATACAAAACTTAGAACAATAATGATTTTTTAAAAAGTTTTAGAACAGTGGCAATTAAAAATTTTTTTTTTGCAAGAATCTGATACTGTGTACCTGTGCACAAACTTGACTCTTAAAAGACACAGGAAATTTGTACAGATCCATTTAAAAGTAAGAATAAGTGTTTGAAATCCCTAATCTCTTAAACTAACGAAAACAAATTTCAGGAAGTTTCCTTTCTATTTGATGCCATTGTTCAAAGTTGTCATTATATTGTTTAATCTCTGTACTAGTAGCCTAAATACATGATAGATGGTATGGATGCTATATGGAGAGTTTCATCCATGTCTGGTGGCACAGCGAGGCTCGGGTGAGAAACCCTGGCTGAGTCTTCTCAGCGAAAGGCAATTGGGAGAATTTTACACTGAACATGTCAGGATATGTAGAAGTACATTGGAAGAGGTGCTTTAAATTTTCCTCTGTGCTGCAAAAATGAAATGATCTTTTAATTACTCTATTTCAATTTTGGAAGAAGAAAATTCTGTCTTTAGTGGCTGTACATTAAAATCTGTATCTTTTTATTTTATAGAGAGAAAAGAAACCTTACAAGTTTGGGAGTTTGCTCACATCAGTTATTTCTGAGAAATATTTGCAATAATATCCATCTGGGTTCTTGGAAGCTTTCTGGCTCTTCCAAATGTCCTTTTCCTCGTTTTACCTCATGATAGCATATCCAGGCGGAATTTGCCTGTCAGAAGAAAACTATTTTCCAAATAAATAAATAATTGCTTGATGCAGAGATTTTCACAGCTAGTTACTTTTCTTAGTAAATCAGAATTTTAAGTCAAATCCCTCTGCAGGTGTCCAATTTTTCTCTCCGTTCACTTCAATGTAAATGAAAGTCTGTGTTATTTTGAGAAGAAAAGAGAGCCTGATTATGGTAATATTAAAGATTTTTAAAAGGATACATCTGTTGATTATGGCAGTAGTGCTTTCGTTAGGGTTGTCATTCCTCCTCTAAGTACCTATTTACAGGCATATGCATGTTTTTGATACAGATCTGTCTGCTGTCCGGGAAAAGCCAGACAGAGGCATGTGGGAGCTCCTGTTTCTTAATTGCTTGGAGAACCGACAGTGAGTCTGGTTCCAAAACTGCTGTGTTTATAATTCTCAGTACAAAAGGTTCAAAAAGTCGATGTGATGGTGCCAGATAATGTCTGTTTTACATAGCTTTTGGTTTGCAGTTTCTGATGTGTTATATCCTAATATGAAGAGGTACGGCATAGGCAGGAGGTGAGTTGGCTGTTGCCTTTGGCCTGCCTGCGCTCTGGCTCCGGCAGGGGGGTGCTCCTTCCCTTGGCAGAATAAACCTCTGGACCACCAGGTGGGACAGAAAGAAAACGGGATGTGCAACAAGTGGAGAGGCTTAAGTGGGAGCTGGCGTTAGGAGGCTCTGGGAATGAGAGCAAAGATACTATCAGGGCTGGGAAGTGGTGGAAGGAAGGATTTCCACAAGGATTTATCTCAAATCTTGCATGGTGGGCTGTATCCCAGGAGGGCACTGAAAGTGTGTCTGTCAAGGGCTGAGTCCAAAGGACGGCAGCAAAGACCGGGTCGGGTAAGGGGAGTCAGTTTTGTTTTACAGACTTTGTTTACAGACTTACTTGAAACTAGTCAAGGGAAAAATTGTGGGGCTGAAAGATGGTAAAGTGTAGGACCCAAGTGGTACTAGATGAATGATGCTTATATTGTACATATATAGATGTCTTCTAAAATGAGACAGCATGAAGTAAGACATTTTTTAGTTAGCAGAGGCAGATCTACTAATAGGAGGATGTTATTTCAGTCTGTTCTTACATGTGTATATACTTATCATAGGTTTGCTTGAAAAAAACACACAGAAAATTGTCAAAAGCACTGTATTAGCAAAGTAACGCTCATTTGTGATGACCTTTTAATGTAACTGAGATTCAAAATTGTGTTTCATCAGCAGCTCTGATTTTAGACTTGTAGATAATAGCTTCAGTGCAATATAAATACCTACGTAGTTTTCTACAATCACCAGTGTCCCTAACTTCAAAACAAGAAACCCTTGGCAACAGTGATCTGCAAGATGCTGTATGAAACAAAATGGAACACTTCTTTTTAATGTGAAGTGACTCCAAATATTCTGATTTTCCTCTACATACCTTTTTTGCATGTAACTTTAGAATTGTTGTAGAGGTTTGAGTATGTATTTATTTTTAACCTTTATGCAGTGGTACATATAGAACTTCAGCTGAAATCAGTAAATACGGACATGTAAACACTAGCTCATGTCATATTTAAGAATTATATGGATTATCCTTTATATTGGGTTTATAAGCAACTTTATATGGAAAATATTTTATTTTGAGTTCTTGTTTACATTCATAATGCAGTTCTAGGCAGGTTCAAGATGCTGGTTAACCTTTGGAATGTATTACTTGCCTAGTGCTTAACAGAGATAGATGACGAAGAAGCGCATATTAAAGCCTCTCAAAACACAGGATCATTAATCTTCAAGTAGCTTGGCTTCACACAGCGCGCTGCTATCCAGGATGCACAAGGCATATCTATAGCCCATGGAAGCCTGATGCATCCAGCCGCCTGCTTTTGCAGATTCGCAGTGGAAATGTCAATTGGGCATTACCAACTGCCTCTGCCTGCCTTTAGTATCTCTTCAATAATTTAATATATTGTCTGACTGTGTGCTGAACTCATAACCTATCACTTATTATTGTAGTGACTTGATGGCTCTGGCTCTAGAATCTAAGTTTGAAACCTACTGTTTGTACTTTAGAATATTTTCTGTTTGGTCACAAGGGTAATTTAAAGCTTCTAATGAATAACGTAGGTAAAAGAATGGTTTTAGATCTTCTTACTGGTAGTCCTTGAATCACCTTGATCTAAATTTGAAAGTACAGCATTCACAGCTTTGACATTAAAGTTACACATTTGGTGAATAATGTATGTACTTTTTGGAAAGTCAAATTAAAAATAAAATCAATTGGTTAGCATTAGAGCCTCATGTAACTCTTTGATGTCAGCCTTTTTTGGCATGCTATTAATAAAGACCTGTGATAAATTGTTTAAAGAGGTCTTGGTACTTCATGGAAAGATATAAGCGGCATTTTCTTACACTGTTTTTAACTCCTTGCAAATGAGTCTGAATGAGCTGCCTAGTATATTCATTCGAGCCCCCAGTAGCTTTCCCAGAGAGAACTTGGAAGGAGTTTGCCCGTACACTGCTGACTGTCAGCTGATTTTGTGCTTTTACTTGGGTAACTTTTAAAAAAATGCTGGCTGTGATAGCTTCTGTAGCATTGCTTTTACAACTGTAGTAAAATTAAGATGGAAAACTGACTAAACTATAAATATTACAAAAATACATAAAGTGACAAAAAACAGTTTACAACAGTTTCTTACAGCAACAGAAAATTTTTGTAGTTGTGGAAGCACACATTTCCATTGCATATGTGACTATCTTAATAATCTGAAAATGGTGAAATGGCATTATTAAAATGAGTTAACCTATTAAACCTAGGCTTAATTTTATTTATTTTTTTTTAAATATTTAGGATGAAGATCGAACAGAGGATGACAACAGCAGAGTTGAGCCCGTTGGACATGCAGACACTGGTTTGGAGAATGCTACCAATTTTTCCCTGGAGTAAGTTACTGGCAGAACACATTGTTTTTAATGATGAGTCTTGGGGCGGAACATAGACCAGCAGAAAATTCAGAATAGTGTGAGTGATACTGCTTTTAAGGAAGTGGGGCAGTCTATTTTAGGTCATGTATGGTTTTGTTTTAAAACAATTTGCTTCATGGGCCTTTTTAAAGCAGATTTTAAACAGTTTAAAAAGCCTGTCTTAAAGATGAGCATTGGAAATTTGACATTTGTAAGTGCTGATGCTACAGTAGATTTTTCTGCCTCAAAGACGACACTTATTTGATGGAACTCTGAAAACTTGACAGAAGGAATAGGGTCAGTGCTAGCAAAAATAAATCAACGGGCAAGAATTACACAGAGGTATCAGTCACCAGTTCACAGTCTACTGGGAAGATGTGCGTGGGGTCACATAAGCTGTGTGGTCAAAAACCCCAGATTTTGCGAATGGATCAAAACTGATGTTGTTTAGAACTGGGAAGCTCCTCCTTTAAAAAATCAGTAAAGGATTTTTTATTTCGTCACGAGATACAGCAAACTTGACATTTTGTATGTCATTGCAAAGATCTGATCCATACCTCACTATGGAATTAATGAGAAAATATCACTTCTACCCTTAAATTAAGCCTTTTAAATTGATTAAACTTAAATTTTAAATAAAAATAAATCTTCTGCTCCTGTTATTTCTGAATTAAATTATGAATTAGGTACGAGGGTTTAAATGTTAGATCAAGATCATTGTGACATCTATTAGGTAATATATGCTGAGTTTTACTCTGTTCCATTTACAAAATCTGTTACATTGTAAATTCCAAATGCTGCTTGCTAAACAGGGTTTACAGAAGTTCTGTCAAATTTAATGCTTCTTGGTGTTGCTTTTAAGTAACTTACTGGCTTTTCATCATATGCTACTTCATTCTTTTTTTTGTTTTGATATCGTACTTCTTTGTATGTTGTTTGAAGAACTTGGCCAAAACTTAGGAGAAAATCAGGATGAGAAGCAGATTTGAAACAATCTCTCTTAGGAAGGGATCATTTCCTTTTGATTTCTCTTTTACAGAGTTTAACATTTGAACTTGGGATGGATTTAAAAATACAAAAAGTATAAGGAATACGAGTGCTTAGACCTTAAAGTGTGTATTTTGGAAAAAAGGAAGGTTACTGACTCAAGCAGTAGAACAAGTTAAACAGTGTCGGCTGGTTATGCAAACTGCCTTTTAAAAAAATATAAACTGTGTTTCCACTTAGGCCAGTTTCAGTGAATATTGCATTGATTTTCACTTGTTCTCTTCCTTAGCCCTTGGTTTTCTTTTAAGCTAAAAGGAAAGTGGAAAGAAAGATGATCATAGGGAGCCATAAACATACCAGTAGCAAAAAATGCCTTTTAGAATACCTTTTGGATGTGAAAACATTTCTTGATTGCCATGAGCTGCTTTGTGCACTAGTTAATGAAAACTTAGCCTTGATATACAGTGGGAATGAAATCAAGTTAGCCTGTACAGAAACTGGGACAGGGAACATTACCAGATGCTGTAACGCTGTCAATCTTAAAACGTTTGTCTAGGTCTGAAGAACAATACTTTTTTGGCTGATGTCTCTCAGCTCTCCTGTTGTTGCAGTACTTTCATGAGCTAAACAGTGGCAACAGGGATAAAGACCTTCTGCTTGTGGTGTTTAAAAAACTAGTTAAAAAAAACAGAAACAAATTGAGGCATACAACAAATGTAAAGGCTACCTTAATATATGTATTTTAAAAAATTAATGTGGAAGAAATACAAAACAAGCAGTAATGCTGGATTTTTGTTGACTTCCTAGCAATATGTGGTCTGGTTATTCTCAGGCTCCAAATTAAGCACTGCAAGCTTTCGGATGGGCTACCATATGATCAAGAGCTTATTGAAGGAAGTAGAAAAGCTTTTACTGCCGTCATAGCATTGCTCTTGCTCTTTGCTCCATTTCTAGATTAAATTTGATTTGTATGCTTATGAGAAACAAGCTTCTCAAAGATCTGTATATATGTATGTAGTGCCAGGAAATATGGAAGTAGTATGTAATACTAGGGAGAGGCATAAGCCACAAATTTAGATTGTGGCTTTCATTCAGATCTGTCACTTCCAGATTTACTGAGAGGTTTGGCCCTCATGTATTATTTTCTCATTTGTGTATTTTTAAGTATGGTTTATGGGCTATATTCCACCTTTCCAGATGTGGTTATGTTTCAAACACATCAGTAGATTTGGTCCAAATCTATTTCTAGAATCTTTGCATGGCTCTTTCTGAACCTGTACTTTTGTCTTTCACTTTTTCCCTCTCTACAGCAAGAAGTGTAATTCAGAACTAGATGCATAGTTGCTTCATGAGGATGTCTGCTTGTTTTTGTATAACTAAATCTTACTTTGGAAGCTTTGCCTAGTAAGGGGATACAGATACAGCAACCTTCCAATAAAAAAAAGAAATAACAGTAAAACAAATGAATGTGTTTCAAAGCTAGAAGAAGGTAACCAATTAAAAATCTAATAATACTCATTTGATTTAGTTATGTAAAAGCTAACATTAAGGCTTAGAGTGGGGTCTGTCTAAGATGCACAAATAAAGCATGCTAGTGTTGTGATCAGCTTTTAGGCTTTTGAGGAAAAATTTTACGTGGTATTTAAGGTATTTCTGGTCAATGGTCCAAAGAGTTAACTTTAAATGTCACTTTAGAATAAGGAAGGAATAAAACAATATGCATGTGATAACAATACCTATTTTTGTGTAGCAAACTAAGTTTACAAAAAAAATTTTTTGTTGTTTGTTTGATTAATTGAACTATTTTTGATGATTGATCTCCTTTCATGCCATCAGATTAATCTTCAGGTACGTAACATTCAACAGTGCCTTCATCACCATGTCTTGATTTCTGGAATGGTTTTGTTTTTCTGTCTATGTTTGTGTGGGGTTTTTTGGTTCCTTCACGGTACATGTTCATATTCCCTCATTCGTCATTGTCTCACAGTGATATGGTAAAGCTCGTAGAAGTCTCCAACGACGGTGGGCCTTTGGGAATCCATGTAGTGCCTTTCAGTGCCCGAGGCGGAAGGTAACGTATTGCATAGGATATTAATTGAATTGTAACTTGCTGTGTTTTATCTTAGTTGTATTAATTTTTGTATTGTGTGCCTTTGCCTTCTGTAGAATATTGTATGTTTCTCAAAAGGCAGTCTCACTGCTTCAGAAAGAAGAAATGCAAGTTTACTAACTCTGTGCTTGGAATGTACTCTATAATGGAAAGGCTCTGCTTAAAAGGAGTTAAAACTGTGGCGTTTTAATAGAGCTTCTGTTGTAATCTCATGGGAAATTGAAGTTTAAAGATGTTTCCTTTTGGACTCTTATAAAATCTGCTGCCTTAATTCAGGTAGATATTTATGCAACATTTCCTTGCTGACTGTTTAGAGCCACAAGTTCCCAAATAACAGCAGGAGTCTAAACCAGAGGCATCCTACGCCTGTGCTTGTTAAAAGTGGAAGAGAAAACAGTCATCACACTTTTCGATATTTAGTGTTGTTCCATCTGTTGGGGTTAAAATGAAGTAGCAAAACCAGTTGAAACATTCTGGGTTTGGGGAAGGTGAACCTGTTTTATTATGTGACAGGCTGGAACTCCTGCAGTTGGATTGTTTACAAAAAATTTGTAAAGAAAGTCCTTTATGTTAAGAAATATAATGTGAGGGGTTATATTAGTAGACAGAATGCATCATCTCTAATGCTTACTTGGCTAAAGTAGAGTTTCAGTATTTAGGGTCATTAACATTGTCTCAGAAAAATAGCTTAACTTTTATAGTAATTAGTGGTGGATTTGAAGGTTTTAAGTATGTTGAAAAATGATAGTTCTTCAGGAATATATGCAGATTTTATTTTGGTGATGTATTTTCCCTGTTTAAGGAAAAGGGGAACAAATACATATTTTAAAAATTAATCTTTGATTACACATGAAGGGGTGTTATGTTCTCACATATCCATCAACCCAGCAGCAATTTCAATGTAGAAGTTAAGAGCAAAACTAACTTGCTATACCTGCATATATATCTCTTAAATATTAATATCCTCTTTTCAGAAATGCTAAATGTATTTTTTCTTCTATGACAAATACGTTCACAGGATTTTAAACACAGTATAAGAGCTTTATTTGCAGTTGTTACTTTAAGCCCAATGCTTCATGGTCCTACTGACACATATTATGAGAAAATATAATTTTTTTAAAATTAAGGTTATTTTTTCTGAGGACTACAAGTATTAAGAACAATCTTCTGTAAAGTGGTAAATTCTTCTCTTCATAATCTGAAATTTAGTTAATCCAGTGTGGGGATGGAAAGGGCATGGGTGAATGGTACTTCAAACATAAGCTCAGAAGTAAATCCGGTAACGTTGGAAATGGTTGTAATGTTCGCACAGTTATCTGAGATTTAGACGGTGTGAAGGCCAAGGAAAAGACTGGTTTCAGAATGTTGGCTGCCTACTAAATACTTGTTTAATAAAATTGATGTTAGAAACGTATATTTTGACATTTTGAATAAGAATTTTAACTTAAGCAAAATTCAATTCCAGGATGTTAATGTGGTTGTCAAGTCTGAGGCGAAGCTTAAACTGTTCATACATAATGAGAGCATCTAAAATGAAAAAGCTGTAAACACAGAAATAAAACATCTCACTTTTTTTTAAGGAGGCTAGCCATGTCGAGAGCTACAAACAATTTTTAACTCTTTTTTTGTCCTGAGTTTGGGATTATATGATAAAATTTTATTACAGGAAAGCCAATTTTAAATATAGATGTTTAGAATCAGGATATACTTGAAAATTGAATTCTGTTACAGGGGAACTAATTTGTATATTAAAATGTATCTACTTTTTCTTTGTAATTCTAGAACTACCCTAATTTAAAAATGGATGGTATGTGCAATTTCTGAGCTTTTTTTGAAACCTCCAAAATAATCTGCTCAAAGGGGGAGATACATGAGTCCACATCTTGAAAGTGTGGAGGAGCAGAGTTGGAGAGGACCTCAGATGTTTCCAAAGCATTTCTCCCACGTTCTCTGCATTGTAGTGGAAGAAAAGTAGAGCTCATTGCTCGATATTGATGATAAGCACTCGTGTTGTACTGGTGCTTTACTGTCAGCTGTGCCCACAACTCTGCATGCTTTCAGTGGGAGCAAAGATGTTTTCTCCAGCTTCCTGCAGTGTGGGCAAGGAAAGGAATGCACCCAACTTAGTTTTGGAGCACTTGGTGCGGGTTTTTGGTTTCTTTTTGGTTTGTGGTGTGTGTGTTTTTTTTTTTTTTTCTTTTCTTTCTTTCTTTTTTTTTTTTTTTTTCTTTTTTTTCCTCCTAGTCCCCCAGCTCTTGTGAGCAGATAAGATACACTTGGTTCTACTTTTGCTAGATTCAGAGGGAGAGCAGATGCTTGGCAGGGTTCCTTTTCTGCCTACTTGTTTCTCAGTCTAGCACATGGCTGCTCTTTGTTCCTCCTCTGGCTGCAGAGCATGCTGTTCTGTGCTACAGTGAACCAACTAACTTGAGCTGGGGATCTGCTCAGTAGAAACTTAAATGTACAAAACCAAATATAGTAAAGACTTTGAGGGATGTCCAGAAAGAAAAGATTTGATATATCACTTAGCTTAGTCCATTGGCTCACCATTGTTTTATATTTGCTTGGTGTTCAATTCCAGTTATGCTGTGTTTTCAATTATTTTTTTTCCAGTTCCTTTCTTTTGCTTTTGAAAATGTTACCTAATATGCAATAGTTACTAAATCAATAATTTTAAGAAGTGAAAAACTGTAAAAACATACTAAAGGAATTTTCCCTTTTTTCCTGTATGCAATGAGCAGGGGCATTCTGCCAACAAAAAATCCCTCCTACCCCGGAGCAAACACCCTGAACCTCTAAAAATTATATACCATAACTGTGTCCTTTATTTATACTGAGGAAATATTTGACTTGTTCATGGTCTTCTGAGGGTTTGAGTTTGGAGTAAGAATCTGTCCTCAATATTGGCTCTTGATCTTGAAAAAAATCTGTAAAGATCTCTGCCTCATCTCTGTAGATCCTACTAATTATTTCTGTTCCTAGTACAACCGAGACTTTTTTTTAAATGAAAGAAACCCCAACGCTCCATAATTCTCTGGGAAAAGTACTATTGATTTGTACAGACATGGTCAAACTTTCGTCTCTGGGTATGTTTCCTTATTATACTTCTGTTTTTACCTCTAGAACTTCATCAGTCCTTTATTGGCCTTTTTGATCATGTGGTTTGGATAACAGAGTTTGTTCACCTTATCGGAAGGGAGGAGAGGTATACATATTCATTACATTATGGTTGTGAAGTTTTTCAAGGTAAAAGTTTTGTTTGCAAAACCTGCTTGCACATTTTTGCAATGGTATAAATGGAATGCGAAGCAGAATAGGAGGCATGAAAATGAAAGCAGGAAGAAGGACAGAATAGAAAGTGACCAGGAAAGTGTTTAGATAAAGAGTAGAGCAATGAGGAAATGAATGAGAGGAAAGCATAAAAGGAAAGAAAATTCTAAATCTGTGCAAAATCGCCTTTAACACCAATCCTTCCTTCTTACTAGGCGCTCAGAGAGGAGAGCAAGCACTCAGTCCCTTAAGAACAGCATGTGAGCAATCTTGGCAGATGGGGGATGCTCTGTGGATGCATAAATGGGGTTGCATTGAGTTCTCGTCTGCAAGCTTAATAGTAATTATAGGATAACTTACTGTTATATGGCCTCTTCTACTTTTAAGAGTCTTTGAAGTCTTCTCAAGCTCTATACCCTAGATGCTCTTCTGAAATCTCGCCATGTCTGCCTTTGGATAGAGGCTCAACTGATGCAAGGAATATATAACATCAGAAATCTCTGTGAATAACAATATGGAAGTTATAGTCCCATAGTCCCAAGGCTACTGTGAAGTCTACTTAGTAAAACAGAACAGAAACAGATTTGGATATTCTTCTGAAAACCCCATTATGAACATCTATTAATAAGTACCAGACACCTTACTTTGATGCAGAACAGTGAGTATGGTAGGGCTCCGCCAGCTGTTCTTCCTGTTGAAGCATGCCACAAAATCCATGATAAACCGTACAGCTAAAACCTGGCAGCTAAAAATATTTAATTTGTGTTTCTATGTTATACATCCTAAATGTCTTAAAAATATTAAGGAAGTCTCAGAAAAATGGGAAAAATAAGAGACTGAATTTTATTGCTTTTTGACAGTTTAAATGACAAACTTAACAAATTTTATTAAAAAAAATGAAAAACCTCAAATGAAGGTAGGCATTGATGTATTCACAATCCCCGTACTAGAAAATTGTTTATACATTTTTCTGTTCTGTAGTGGGTTTGGGTTTTTTTTCTCTTTTAGTGGAAGTGCCCTTCATTTTCTAGAGCTTATAAATCACTTCATCTTTCACTGTAAAAGTTTTATTCTTTTATTCAAGATACAAAGAAAACTAAAGTAACATCTAATGGCCATTGTCTATACTGAAGTCCTTAATACTGCCTTCAAGGTGCCTCTCTAACAATTGTATTCTGTTTGATCATCTAGTAGGTGTGTGTTATCTGCATCTCCATTTATTCCTCTCCTGCATTTCCAACCTTTTAAGTCTCAAAGATAGCCATGGTTTTCAAAAACATATGCATTGGAAAAAGGTTCCCTGTGGTGTGAATGTACCATTCCCTCTCTCTTCTAGCTGAATTCAAGGGTTTCTTTGTCTGATTTCATCCTTTTAAAAGTTATATAAACTTAATTTGAAGTATTATTCAGGCTGAAAAGCTGAGGAGTAGTTACCAAAGGTTGGAAATTGGTTCTGGACTTCAGGCATGAAAGCTGATAAAGATTGTAATGTCTCTGCAGCAGTGCCATGATGTCAATGGTGCGAAGGAGTTTATGTCCAATTTAGCATTGATCAGCCACGATAATTTGACTTGAACAAACAGGCGCATTTGCCTACTCTGACCTCCATATCTCAGGAAATTTATACCGTGTTTATGTTCCCGTAGAACTTCTCGGAGATCTTTCATTGCGTGAAACCGCTACACATCTGCTTTTCAGTCAATCCTTATTTTTGCCCCTTAATCTAGTTTTTGCCTTTTCCTGTTAGTGACTTTACATAAACATCTAAATTGGTTATTTTCTGTTCTGTCTGATTTGATTATATTACAGTTAGCTTGCAGGTAATAGGTAAATAACTTCAGTGTGTATGTACAATGGGCGGTGGTGGTTGAATCATATTCTAGGTGCTCAGTGTAATATTTTTATTACTCTCATAGTATTTACACTGTCAGTTTTTATTAAGACAAATTATCATCATTTCCATACAGCTGGATGGCATGTGGGGAGTTCACAATTTCAAAGAACTACCCAGACTAACTCAGGCAATTTAGATGCCAATAAAACATTTGCTGCTGATTTCTAGTTTTATCATTGGCTGTAATTTATACTGAGAACTGAAATGTTAACACATGTAGTTTAGTTTATTTTAATTGTATAATTAGAGTAATGAACCTTGTGGAAATACAGTGGTGCAAATGCTAATATAATCTAAGCTGTTTACTTTCACAATTAGGTGTTTAAAACAAATACAAAGATTGAGCTCTCTGCTTTGATACTGTTTCCCTTCAGTCCCCGTGTCAGCTAACATTAGTCTAAAACAGTGCAGGTACTAAAATTTCCATTTATAATTACTGTTTTGACAGGTTTGTAGACTTTCAGAGTGTTTTGCAGAGGTTCGCACAATATTTAATATAATTCTTGAAGAAGTTATAGTTTAAAATGTTTATAATGGAAGAATTTATGTCAGAAAACATGCTGACTTTAACTGGACAAGATTAAGCAAATTCAAATGCACTTGTATATTTGTATACTACATGGTTGTGTTCAAACAGATACACTGACTTTTGTATTTATACTAGATTAGTTTACAGGTTTTCAAAATGTATGTTTTCCTAATGTAGGAAATGTAATATGAAACTGTAGTAAAGCTACATCTCCACTTATCAGGAATTATGGTAGCGGCATACGGCAGGGAAAAAGAAATCCAATTAGTTTTTAGGTTATTGCGTATTTGCAATATCAGGTCTACTCTGTTTATCTCCAGTTACTGCAACAACAAACATGAATTCCCATAATGCCTTTTTTAGAGTCATATTCTTACACCTAACCATAACATGCTGAAGAAATACTGTAGGAAATTGATAGGCTTTTGTTACTAAAATTTTCAGGAACATACATTTTCTGCAAGTTCTGGGAGTTTACTCTACTATGCAGAACCACATTCAGGAAATTGTTTCTGGAGCTGTGTCTAAAGGGGTCTTTGTCCCATGTATTTATATTAAAAATAAATAAATAAATTAAAAGGCACTGTAAGGATCCTGGTTTCAGATTTGACTCAGGCTGTTCATCCAGCCTTGAATCTGTTCTCGGTGACTTTAGCTTTATATGCCTTGGTTAACCTAGCTCTAACATGTTAAAAAGCAAAATCCTCATGAGCACCGTATGTTGTGTGAGATGAGCAATCCTGCCTTAGTAGAACTTGTGGCCTTTGTTTAGTGGATTATTTGCGATTTTGAGTGGTAGTTTGTTTATTTGTTATGTTATTTTACCGTTGGTTAGGATTAGTAGTATTTTTTTCTAGATTTGAGAGTTTAGGTGAATTACATTTGAGAAATGACAAACTATGCCTAAAGATGCATCTTGGATTAATAATTTAATATAAGTTCAGAATGCAGAAGAGTAGAAAGCAGTTTTTCAAGAAGAATGCTATACAAAAACCAGTGATAGACGAATTACTTTGTAATCATAAATACATGGAAACATTGGGATGAAATAGTCATTTTATATGTTCTATTATCATAGTATTAACCTGGAATGTTGTACTTTGTGTAGAATACGTTTTGGTGTTTAGTGTATTGATGTTTTGATATTATATTTAACCATGTAAACAAAACACCTGTTGCAGTTACTGTGTATGCTCTCGTCCAAGCACTGCATGCACATCCAAATTCTGAACTGGCTTTGGGCATTACAGAGGAGTACACCTGCATCAAAGTGCTGTTGGGCATGAAGTGAAAGAAAGGAAGAGTGGACACAATTCTTTCCTCTTCCCCCTCAAAACATTTTGGTGGTTTTCTCTTAAATGTAGCATTCCCAATTTTATATTTGCTTACTTATCTCTTCCCCATTTAGTTATATTCTCTTCAGTAACTTCATTTTGGGGCTCAAGGACATTGTCTCCCCAGGTAAATTCAACAACTTACAAATGAAAAAGCCACAAACTTGTTTTCTAGCATCAGTTTTATTTGTATCAAAACTGTAACTGAGAAAAATAATGTAGTGAAGACATACAAGTCTTTTTCCTGTTCTTAGAGAGATAAAAATATTTTATCATTAACATTCATAAATTATATTTTAGTGCTTTTTGCAACTAACAAACGTAATCTATAAAATTATTTCTATAATTATGATGTTTTAAAAATCTGAGACAGTGTTCAAGACTTGTGTTAGTGAACAGAAGGAAAAAGGAATTGAATCAATATTTTGTAAACTTATTTCGTTTTATTTCCTGTGACAAATACCTTCATAATTATCAGCAAATTTTAGTACCATAAATGCAGCACAACATGGTCATTAAGTTAGTGTTTGACTGTCGTGGACTTCGGAGGTTTTTTTCACACAATTAGAGGATTGTGGGAAAGGCAAACAGGAAACCACCTAGAATATCTAGATAATACTTCCCAGACCATGTCCTAAAAAGAGTTTCACTAGCTCAGTGATCAGAAAATAAACCAGGGAAGAGTTACTTTTGCTTTAGGAAAAAAGCAAAACCTTTTTTTTACCATTTTATTGGGAGATGCTGGGTTGTTGGAAGGGATCTCCTAAAAGTGGAACGTTCCAAACCCAAAGAGTATCAACTTGGGACGGGGAAGGATAGGACTAGAAACATGCTTGTATCTGTTGTGTTTTTCAAGTTTTGTCCCCCCCCCGCCAAAATGCTTGCATTCTAGAGAAGTGATGCTTTAACTTTATGGAATTTTTCTGGTGCTTGTGCTCACCAGTGTTGTTGCAGAGAGACAGATTGCTAATTGCAGCAGCTGAGCTAAAACCCAATCCCAGTTAGTGTCAGTGACCGCACCCAAGCAGTTCCTGGGGAACCAAACGAGGGTGGAGAATGTTTGCATCTGATGGGACCCCCACAGGTCAAAAGTGCAGTTCATGAGGTGTTTGCAGATTATGCCGTATCACTTGGAAATGGAATAGCAACACTTAAATGTTAATGTCTGATACGCCCTTCATTTGATGATTTGTGTTATCAAAATGCTTTATGTTGTTTTTCTCCTCACAGTCTGTTTACATGTATAGATCCTTTCAACATCATATCTTAATGTCTGTAGGTGGTTCCAAAATGGTAATACTACTAGGATTGTTTCTCTTACTCCTTCATCTGCCTTGTAGGAGAAAATGTATGACTGTTCTGTAAAATAAATGTCTTATTTGCATATACTTATGAGAAATTGGTAAATGAAGACTTTAAAGTGGAGGAAGTAAGTTAATTTTGCTTTTCTGACCCATCTGATGAAGTGCTCAAGTGCATATATAACTTTTGAGCACATGAGGAGTCCTTCTAAGCATCATTGTCTGTTCATTTACTTTGAGGTATGTGTGATCTGAAGTGCTATGATCACTGAAAGTTGTGTGCTAAAAGACATATGTAGTCTTGCAATTCCTGCCACACAACCAAGTATTTTCCATGCCATGCCTTCAAAGGACTTCTGAAAAGGTAATGCAGTTGGCTTGGATGATGTGAATTTGGCCCACTGATCCGTCCTGTGGGATGTCAAAGTAAAGCTGATGATCTTTAAAAAAATCAAATGCAGTGTCGATGCAAGAATAATCCTGAAGATTGAATCCTTCTTCAATCCTAGAGTTCAGGTATAGAAAAGTCATTGACTTCTCACACTGTCCTCCCAGTACCTCAGAAATCCCCTCTCCAGGATCCATTTCATAATTTCAGGTTAAATATTTGGTTACCTTTTCTCTCTAAGAATGTCCTTAAGACGACAGTGTGGGTAGGCACTAGGCAGAGGTGACCAGCTCATTGCACAGAGGCTATCAAATGGTAATTGTCTTCAGTCATTACTGAACCAATTAATTTAAGACAATATGCTGAATTAAAAGTGACATTTAAGTTTTTAATTTCCTCTTTACTGCTTAGTAAAAAAAGTTAAGGCTTAGAAATAAAAACATTTGGTTCTCATGAAGCTCCTGAATCCTCTTTCCATCCCTTCATTATAGGCTGCTTTTACGTGAGATGACCCCACGTTTCACTTGCATAGAAGCAGTAGTGATGGCTGTGGTATTCTTCCTAATTCAGAAATGCAAATTTTAAGTTGAACCCATTCACCTTCAGTTAACTAGCATAAAAGATGCAGGTTGTCAGATGTGTGTTGCTTCTTCGAGCTTTTACTGCTCAGAAGTCTAGGCCTTTTGCAAGAATGGACGTGCTATCATCACACTGCCTGTTTGTTCTTACTTTGAAATGATGTGCTTGATTCACCTAGAGTCTTTGTTTCACGGATACAGGATAATAATTCAGGTAATGCTTATAAATTATTTGGAACTATGATATCCTACTTAAAGGTAAAGGTGGTTTAAAATTTAGTTTCTATAGTAAATATGATAAAATATTAAATCAGTAGGATATTCTATGCTGAAAATCGTTAGAACAGTAATCTTTTGTAATCTTAATGTTCTAGAACCCTGGGGCTGCTGGTAAAGCGATTGGAGAAAGGTGGAAAAGCTGAACAAGAAAACCTTTTTCGTGAGAATGATTGTATTGTCAGGATTAATGACGGAGACCTTCGGAACAGGAGATTTGAACAGTAAGTATACTTCCCGTATGTTGCACTGCATTGTTTAATCTTTAACACTGCACCTTGCAGTAGTTTGAGGAAATAAATTATTTAAGAAAAAATTGTCTAAGCTTGCCTTTCTAAAGAAGAATAGATACAGTAAGGGATGTTAGTAGTTTTTAATCAGCCAAACTACAAAAAATTCAGGATAATTATTGTCATTAGAGTATATGCACTTCTCATTTTATTGTTTTTACACATTATGGATTTCTTTTTTCTTGTGCTGGTAAACTGTTTATTGTGAAATTTCCATGTGATTTTTTGCTCTTATACTGGCACTGCATCATGTTCAATATATGTGGACAGCATGGAGACTTTATTTTTAACATCTTAAAAATATTTGTGGTTTTGTATGTGTGAGAACTAAAGGATCTACATGCACAAACTTCTGGAGAAATTTGAGAGATCATAAACATTTGCTCACTGGAAGCCTGGACTCAGTAGAATCCCAAAATGGTGAATCAGAAAGACTTTTAAAAGTGAAATCAGGTGGCAGTTCACACAGAGATAATTGAAAGAGAAAGCAGAACAGAGATAAGCAAGAAAATGAATGATTTCAATGATGATAATATTGTTCTGAAAACCCTAGCATATTGAGGGCCAAAAGAATATGGTTTATTCTGATCGCTCCATACTTAATATACGTTTGAAATGTGTTTTTTATGTCTTTGACTATAACCTGGATTGGAACATGACCTTGTGCCCTATGGTTGAAAACAGCTTGTCTCTGCGTGTTCTGTGGTTCTGAATCACAATTTGTTAAGTCTGCGAAGAGACTTGTTGACTTTGTGTACTTTGGATTGTGACCTAGAGTCCGATGTCTGTCTGTGCAGGATATTAAGCATTTTTTTCCTATTTCTTAATGTATTCAGAAAGACTAACAACTTGCAAAAAATATAGTGTAAATTAGACTTTTTGCAAGACTGCATATACTCTCAGCGAATGATGGAAATACATAGTCTTTGTATAAAGTGTAATTTTCATTCTAATATTTCTGTTGTCACTGTGATTACTGTATCTGAAGAAGCAGTTATCAAAGTTCAGAACAAAAGGACGCTGCAGTCCTGCCGTAGAAGTGTCTGCATTTCAAGACTGTGGTTAAGATTTTTGCTTTTCCAAGTCCAGTATTTGGTACATTAGTTGTTAAGCATATTTAACCATTGTGTTACCCTAAGGCAATAAACCTTAGCAAAAGGCAGACCAAGTAGACAAGTGAACAAATTCAAGTTCTGTGGTTTATGCTTGAGTGCAATATGTCTGTCAGCTCGTGTTGCTTAATTAACATCAGTAGTTACGCTTATAATACCCTGTAATCTGCCAGTCCTAATTTGCTAATTTTCTGTTCATTTTGAAACCTAGAGCACAGCATATGTTTCGCCAAGCCATGCGTACGCCGTTCATTTGGTTCCACGTGGTCCCTGCGGCAAATAAAGAGCAGTATGAACAATTGTCCCAAAGCGAGAAGAACATGTACTACTCCAGCCGGTTCAGCCCGGATTCCCAGTATGCTGACGGCAAAAGTATTAACAATTCTGGACTTCATACGTTACAAAGAATGTCTCGAGCGGGTAACCAGTCCGATCAGACAGACTCCTACTCGCAGCTACCTCATAGTGTGAATTCATCAGGGAAACCACCCTCGGGCCTGGTACCATCACCTCAGAAAGTTCTCACCTCCACTGCAAACAGTGGGTATAACACCAAAAAGATAGGGAAGAGGCTCAGTATACAGCTGAGAAAAGGTAAGGCAGTAGTGTGCTTCTCATATAGCATGAGGTATGTGTGTGTAGTGTATGTGCATGTGTCCAGTGCCGTTGTGTTGGGCAGGACAGCGTGCAGAAGCACAGAGGAAGTGATGGATTGATTTTTGAAGCCAAGTGGATGAGTTGTCCCTGACAGCACACCCAGGAGTCCAACCGCTCATTCACGTTGTGCAGTGTATTTGCAAAAGGCCATTTTGAAGAGTGCTTAACATTTTTTTCTGTCTCTCAACTAATGGAGAAGTGCAGTAAGTGCTGCAAATTCTGTTGGCCAAGGCCCAGGGAGTGGTGAACTATTTAACTAATAAAAGTAAATAAGCGAAAATGGCCCATATTCTGTACTTTACAGATATCGTGACTTTTCAAATTGAATAACTGTGGTTTTGCCTTTAAATTTTAAGACTGTGTTGGACCCAGTTGGTAAATTGGACTTTCTAATTGCTAGCTAAAGCTTTTTTAATTCCACTGGGATGTGAAAGTCTTTGTTTAAACGGTTGAGATGTAATGTGATATTTCCTATCTTAGGCCCTATGCTAATGTAGTTTGAATGGGGGTGAGAGAGTATTTAAAGGCAGAGGAGAAAGTGGTGTGTGCTTATCTCAACATCTGTATTATATATGCACATGTAGATGCACTAGTACATCTGTGGAATTTTTATGATGTGTTAAATGTCCTTAGTGAGAAAACTTGGTATTTTTCTGTAGTTGCCATCTAGATGCTTTTAAGATAGTTTGAAGTATAATAAAATGACATTTAGATGCAAGTATTTCTTATCATTTTCTTGGGAAATGATTTTTTAAAAGGATTATACATGCTGTAAACTTTATGATATTAAAATGAGCATGTTTAAGGTCAGATAGAATTTGATCTCTAGGAGCAAGAATAGGTTTTAGATTACACAGCAAAAAAGCTTACCCATGCGGCAGTGTTCTCCATGAACTCAAAGTGCATTCCCCTTAGGATGTATGTGTTTTAGGATTGCATGTGCTTAGTGTTAATAATTTTTATTAATTAATCTTTTTATTGAAAGGTATTGAAGACAGTGCATTGAATGGTAGAGATTTTACAGTTTCACAGGTACCAGGCTACTTGTCACATTATCATTATGCTTTACTTACTATGAACTTCACATGAACCACCAGATTGCTTCTTTCTGGTTGCTGAATTTTAAGCTCTACAAACTTGGATGACATAAGGTTGAGTTGACAGTTTGCTTCTGTTGTTGATGCTCCTTCAATAAATTCTTTAGGCCATCAGCTCAGATCAGCCTGTTTGGAAAAAATGATTGTTACTGGCTGAGTAAAGAATCACTGTGCTTACAAATATGCTCTCAGTCACTGCAGTGATTTTTACCTAATTTTTTGTGTCTCTGGAAGCCTGTAGAAATATTACTTGGACCAGCCAGGAGTGGAAAAGCGGTGTTCCCCAGGGCTCGGTTCTGG
>NW_010557503.1:2619-2821 GCF_000687285.1 Phaethon lepturus | reverse complement strand
AACCTTAATGATTCTGTGATTCTGTGGTATTAATGGCGTCGTATGCAGATACCGTGTTCTTCCCTAAAGAAGTTGGTTGCAGTATTTGAGAGCTCTGGGTAGTACAAGACTGGTGATAATTAACTGATGCAAGTGTCTGCTAAATGCCAAGAAACCGAGATAGGCAGTAGCTGCATTTCAATCTTGCTGTTACTGTGCTGAA
>NW_010557503.1:0-2554 GCF_000687285.1 Phaethon lepturus | reverse complement strand
GCTGTTCTGCTGACATGTCTCGTAGTCCCTGGGGCGATGTCTAGGTGGGACAGGGCAGCTGCGGAGGTTGCCCTCCGTCTCTGTCGCAACAAGCAGAGCTGTAGAGAACAGCCTGTGCTCTGTTCTATTCTATTCTATTCTATTCTATTCTATTCTATTCTATTCTATTCTATTCTATTCTATTCTATTCTATTCTATTCTATTCTATTCTATTCTATTCTATTCTATTCTAAGGAATGGTGGCTTTGGCTGCAAGCCCTTGCATTTACATCTCTTGTGTTTAGTGCTGCAAATGCTTTAATTCCAGATGAGCTCCTTACCAGAAGAACATGACACTCTTGAATGCAAACTTCTCACAAGAATGAGACCAGACTCCTTAAAGAAGTTCTAGGCACTGCTTCTTTTGACATCTGTAAGTTTACTGGGGTTGTATGAGAAAATGGCATTTTTTCTCTGGGTAATGACAGACTCATTTAAAAAAACAATCCCGTACCCGTGCAGCTACTGTTGTCTTGAGCCAAAAAAAACGTACCACAGCCCGTCGCCTGACTGGATCATCTGAGAATGAAACGATGCTCCTTGGAGGAGCCAGGCTGGAATGCACAGGAATCCTATTCCATCTGCCTAGGTCGGACTGAAAGAGCTTCCCTGTTTTCTCAGCCTTCCCAAGGATTTGAATTCTCTTCCCCTATCTAGAGCAAGGGGAAAAAAAATTTAAAAATTTTAAACTTCTGTAAGCAGACAGGAAGCAATCACATGAGCTCCATCAAAATACGTAATTTCATACTTTTAAAATCTCTTAGGATAAATTACTTTAAAAATTGTAAATGAACTAAAGCGTTGAAATTGTGTTTTCATGCTGCAGAGCAAAACTGTCCCCTTTTGAAATGTCAACTTTTCAAGGCTTTTTTTGGTACATTTTTTTAAACCAGAACACTTTTCCACATCTGTAGTCCTCTGCTAACAGTTTTGGGGTGCTGTTTTGCCCTGAAAATATTTTTTTTGCCAGAAAATTTCTCACCAGCAATTCCCGTGAGGCCCTGATTCCGCCCTTGGAGGTGAGTGGTTTTCAACCTGCCTCCATAGAAAAGCAGAAATGTGTCTGAGAGCAATCCTGTCATTTGAATACATAACTATTGTTTGAATTGATGACCTTTCAGAAGTTCATTAGTTCTTGGCAGTCAAAAACAGTGTAATTTATTTGCCTCGCTCAGGAAATTCAACTCATACTGTTGAAAACTCAGCGTTGCTCCAGAGAAAGAGCTGATCAGGGGCTCTGTTGCTTGGACAAGAAGGTTATCCACATGCCGCGGACCAGCACTGGAGAACGTAGGTTCAACTCTCTCTCTCCCGTGATCTCCCACATGGTATCTGGGCACATTTCTTTCCTTGAGACTCATTTTCCCAGCGCCGTTTCTTGCAAAGACGTACAATACATGAAGAACTGGGCAGCGCTTTGCTGTCATGGTGATGCGGTCTAAACAAACCCGGAATATTTTGCCAGTATTTCAAAACTGACTTCTTGTTGCGAATGAAATAGCAGAGGAACTTGCAGTTTTGTTTGCAGAGATCCTCACCCAGTTAGTCATGCTGACTTGCGTGTCTCCTGGACTTTTGGACATCTTTGAGTGTTTTATCAATTTCAGTGATAAATACCCCAGTGTGTGGTGGTGTGCTAGATAACTTGCATCTAAACCCAATTAGCATTTCTCCTTTTAAGAAGCATTTCTTCCTGTGCAAGGTAGGTTTCTCTGGAAGAAGATTGGTAGATTTAACAGCTATCTGTAGTATTTGCACAGTATGTCTTATCCCCTAATGGGCTAGGAATAATAGTTCTTTAACTGTCATATCGCCCAAAGAAAGCAGGATTTGGGGGTCCATTCCTATCCCTGCTAAAGGTTGGAAAAGTCATCAAAGGACAAATTCTTAGAATTGGCTTTTTGTTTGCTTGTTTTCTGTTTTTAGAAGCACTTCATCTAGTTATCCAATGTTCGTGTCATCTAACGTTTGCTGCAAAATGTCACTACTGCACCAATTAAAACCAAAAGTATCTGCTGCAGGAGAACGGGTTTGGAGCCCAGCTCTTCAGTGCTCTGTGCCCTTGCCTTCATTCTGCAGGGTGAAAAGCTCCACTGTCTCTCCTGGCTGCACTACATGGAAGAATTCATTCATGGCCACAAAACACCATCAGGTCTTCATACTGGAACATGCTAGAAAAGAATTGCCAATAGTGTTGTTTGTTAGTCAACAAAATAGGTTAGTTCTAGCTTGAGTTCCCAGCATTTTGATTCCATTAATTCATTTTGAGTAAATAATCTTAAAATTAATTTCCTGACTTTGAGAAATGCCTATGTACCAAGGCGTAAACTTACACGGGGATGTATAAACCGGCTCGTGAATCCATCAGGGGTGAGAAGTAAGGATGTTTTCTTGGCAGTGGCACAACTACAACTTAGGGACAGTTTCTATCAACACAGCGTCGAGCTTTCTAGGAATCAGTTGTTCTGGCAGAGAAGAAGGGACAGGAGATGAGAAAGTAGGGAGAGATGAGAAC
>NW_010557502.1:2242-2478 GCF_000687285.1 Phaethon lepturus | reverse complement strand
GGCTGCAAGCTTGCTGCCTTCTGCATGAGCCGTGCAGGCTTGACAAACAGAGACCTGCTCAGGTGGTGTTTTTCACTGGGCAAAAAAAATAATACATACATACACGCACAAGAACTTTTCCAATCAATCGGAGAGAGACAGAGCCCTTGACAGCCCTGCGGAGCTGGGGGCTGTGCTCACCGGGCAGCTTACGGAAACCAGCAGGGAGGCATCCGCCAGCGGCAGAAAGATGAGGA
>NW_010557502.1:0-2136 GCF_000687285.1 Phaethon lepturus | reverse complement strand
TAACTGTCCTTGCAGAACGCCAGTTATTCACTTCCCCGGTCCCTTTGTGTCAAGTGGCTTCGAAATCCAGCTGAGACCCTCCAGCTTGACACCAGACAGGGCCTCCACCAGCCCCGGATGGGGACGCGCTTGGGGCTACGCCACGCCGCATCTCACATGCGTACGTGAAATGGCTCCTTCAGTTAAATAAAATAAAATAAAATAAAAAATAAAAAAAAAAAAAAGAAAAGGAAAAAAAGAAGTGAGCAGAAAACGGTTCCCTCCTTTGTTTACATACCTGCCAAGGGCTGACGCTGCCTGCTGTCAGTCATTTGTATGAGCTGACGGTTTTCTAGCCGAAAGCAACGCAAGTGATAGCAAGGCAAGCAATAAAGGGACGGATCCTGCTCCGTGAGCCCCACGTCCCCCCCCAGCTCACCCTACGAGCCCTGCTCTAGGAGGAAAACACACCAAGCAACCAGAAAGGCTTCGGGTTTGGAAAATGAACTGCGTGCTCCAACTCCTCGCAAGGGAAAGCATCGCCTCTGCAGGAGGGAATCCCAAGCAACGCCAGCACTGAGCTCATGCCGAGCATCCAAAATTTGAAGAACTCGGCCAGGGATGGACAATGTTTGCACCTGAGCATCCTCTCGGGATTCGCCTGGCGAGGGGTGGCTTATGCAGCACCCGCCGCGGTGCAGGTTCCCTGGCTAGACACTGCCTGTCCTCTGCTGGGCTTCGCCGCGAAGCCCCTGGAGCCGCTCAGAAAACCCTAAGCCAGGAAGGATGCTAACGGGATTTCAGCTACCAGCTGGAATGGGCTAAAGGATTAGGACTCCAGAAGCAACTATCTTCGCCACACTCCCGGTCCTCTGCCGGGAAGGGCCTTTATTCCGCTGCGAAAAGAAACTTCCCGCTTGTAAAAGCGAGAATAAAGCTTCCCGCAGACGTCTGACAGCATAATACGCATGTCGGCCCCCGTGCAGGCACACACACCTATACGGGCACGCTCGTGAGGGAACGAGCAAGAGAAATACAAAGAACTAAGGAGCAATGAAAGGCGCAAACCAAACTCCGAGCTTTGACGTGAAAAAACACACAAATGCTTTTTTTTGTGTCAAGCTGTATTATTTTCCATTCATAAATATCCCCCTCAATAGCTATATACGTACCCGGATAAAATTTGTATTTAGCTAAGCCCTGTCAGAAGGAAGCATGTTATTTGCTCTTTGATCGCTGTCGTTACTCGGTTTATGAAAAAAAAAAAAAACCCCACACCTTCCTTTGCCCAACGTGAGAGGAGAAACCGGGCGCTGGGACCGAACACAGCGCGACTGGAGAGCAGCCCTTGGAGAGAAATGTTTGCAAAGAGTTCACAGCTGAGATTTGTTTCTGGAACCCAATCATGTTTATGTAATTAATCCATTTCCTATTTACTTTTGCGTCAGGATTTGCTGACAAACAGTTCAAAGCGACAACATAGAAGTGGTGGGTTTGGGAGCAGGGAGGAGGGCTCGCAACTTGTTCTATTTACTCCCCGAACTCCGGAGAGAGGCGATGCCCTGTGGATGCCAGCCAAACACGGCAAGGTTTGGTGGAACAGCCAAACCTTCCAGGTTTGCTGCTGCCAAAATTCAAGGCTAGAGCCTCGCTCGCAGGACCAGCGGCACCTTCCGCGTGCGCCCGCAGCGGAGCCCTCCGACAGCCAGCAGTGACGGGAGCAGCGGTGCATGGCGGCAGGGAAATCCATCCTTCCTAACTTCAAGAAACCTGAGATTCCGCAGGGCAGAAAGGACCCGAGGAAGCAGAAACCCCTCCAGTTTTAGCAGTCCCTCCCTGGTACCCCAGGCTCAGAGCCCCGGGGGACCCCAGGGAGAGGCCGGCGTGCGCACCAGAGGGCAGCAGTGCCAAAGCCACCCACCGCCGCCCGCGGCCTCCAGCCCTCCACCACCCAGCAGAGCTGACAATGCCCAGCTCCTGTCCAGGCAGTTCTCACGTTTACATGGAGAAAGGGGAGGCAGGAAAACAAACTCACCAGCCATTTGATTCCTTTCCTTTACAGAAAGCTTGGTGCCACTTACCAGAGTCAGGAGCAGCCGCGTACCACCCAAACTTAAGCCCTTTATTGCTGATGTTTGAAGATGTCCTCAAACACCA
>NW_010557501.1:0-1117 GCF_000687285.1 Phaethon lepturus | reverse complement strand
TAGTATGAAGTCTTCATGGAGAGAAGTGTGACCCAATACAGGTGTTAGAAAAGGGAATTGTCTTTTCCTGCTCCCCCTTTCACCCATGTTGTGGCCTGCATTGCCGGCCAGTAAAGTGTCATGATATATACTGGCCTGTTTTGATGTACTTTTAGTATTGGAATCAGCAGCGATAACCATAAAAAATCCTTGCAAACCTCCTTTTCAACCAAAAATTCCCAATCCATCCCCAAATTGTCCTACACATCAGATATCATCCATTACACTGCCGTGCTCGCCAGCATTTTGATTGCTTTTTCACAGCATGAAATCAGTGCCCATTGCCATTAGAGGTGTCCCAACATCATGGATTTATGAAAGGCAGGTTCTGCTTCCTTAAGCTGATGTCCTTCTATGGGAAGGTGACCCGCTTAGTGGATGAGGGAAAGGCTGTGGTTTTTGTTTACCTGGACTTTAGTAAAATCGTTGGCATTGTTTCCCACAGCGTTCTCCAGGAGAAACTGTCTGTTCATGGCTTGGACAGCTGGCCGGTCGCAAGTGGTATTCTCCAGGGCTCAGTACTGGGGCCAATTGTGTTTAATATCTTTATCAATGATCCGGACATAGGGACTGAGAGCCCCCTCAGTAGGTCTGTGGGCAATGCAAAGTTGTGCAGGAATGTTGATCTGCTTGAGGATAGGAACTGGCTGAAGCCAGTTGTGGGAGCTTCAACAAGGCTAAGTGCTGGGTCCTGCACTTGGCTCATAACAACCTCAGGCTTTGCGAAGAGTGTCTGGAAAGCTGCCCAGAGGAGAAGGGCCTGGGCATGTTGGTTGACAGCTGCCTTAATATGAGCCGGCGGTGTGCCCAGGTGGCCAAGAAGGCCAACAGCGTCCTGAGGGACCTGGGCATGTTGGTTGACAGCTGCCTTAATATGAGCCGGCGGTGTGCCCAGGTGGCCAAGAAGGCCAACAGCGTCCTGCCTTGTATCAGAGACAGCGTGGCCAGCAGGACTAGGGAAGTGATTGAACCCCTGTACTTGACACTGGTGAGACTGCACATCAAATACAGTGTTCAGTTTTGGGTCCCTCGCTACAAGAAAGGCACTGAGGTGCAGGAGCATGTGCAGAGAAGAGCA
>NW_010557500.1:731-2178 GCF_000687285.1 Phaethon lepturus | reverse complement strand
GCGGAGGCGCAGCTGGGGGGGCTGCGGGGCTGCTGGGGACACACAGCCCGGGCTGTGCGGCCGGGCCGGGTGCTGCGGGGCGCAGGCACAAAGTGCCGAGGGCCGTGCCAAGAGGCACTTTATCAGATCACCCTCCCCTTTTCACTCCTGCGGCACATTTGCTCCTATTGTGGCCATCTCCCTTGCACCCAGGTTGTTGTTATGAAATCTCTTTATCTGCATAAGGTTATTGTGCATGTCATTAAAAAAAGAAGTTATATTGATAAATGTCAAATCTATCCCCTGAGTTGGCTCAACAATAGCTAGTTCTGCTCGATGAACTCACCTGGTTCTCTGAAAGACCCTATTCACTGTTTAATTGAATATTTGAATAATCTTTTCATTCCTGCAAGGAATAAAGAATGTTGTCCAAATAACATTGACTCACTTCATTTAGAGACACTGCAGCAGTTGCAAAGACTGTCCTGTGACAAAGCCTCCCATCACACATACAGATATGCCTGGGATTATTTCTATGCCCTCAAGTGTTCTTCCTATTCACAGCTCCTTTTGTTTGGGAGAAGCTGCTGATAAATTGCAAACGCTTAAGGGAATGTGGGCTATAAAAGCCTCTCTTCCTCCCCTCCCCAAGAGTAGCTGCTTCATGAATGTAAGTCATGAAATCGAATGATAGGTCAATCCATTAAGGCTCTATTAAGCCCTTCTGTAGAACAAAGCTAACCTGTGCCGTCCTCATAAATATTGCTATTTTGAGAAGCCCTAATTTTAATTAAATCTCTTTACCTGCTCAGGAGAGAAATCTATTTAGAACTCAAATGGCATCTCTTGTGAGCAGGGCTTGGCTTTGATTGTGCTGTGGCAGAGTGGTAAATGTGGAAATTCTCTTGTTAAAGGCAATTACATCCTGCACATAATACACAATCCCATCCTCTACAGCTGAGCCTGCGAAGGGCAAATTACTCCAAGTGAGCTCTGCGATACAGAGAGAAAAAGTTGGATTTGGGCAAAACGATGTATGGGAAAATACAGCTATTTGATTCCATGCTCTCCCTGAAAGCCGCTGCTCTGGGAAAGCGGACCCGCAGCCACACTCGGCACGGCAGCCGCTGGTGCTGGCTGCGCTCTGGGAGGACGCTGCTCCTGCTCGCCGTGCCGTGCCATGCTGTGCCGTGCCACGCCGTGCTGTGCCACATGGCAGCATGGGGGACCAGCCCTCCTGGTGCTGAGCCCGTGGGGCAGCGGCTGGGGAAGGTCCTGGCGCGGAGCACGAGGCCCACCTGCTCCTGTATTTCCCAGCCCCGGCACTGTCTGTGCCACACCTTATCCCTGTTTGAACAGCAAATTATCGTATCTAATTGCTCTGGATTTCAAAACAGCTTTAGAGGAAGAGAAAGCTGCGGGAGGAGCTGCCGCAGGGGCAGGACGGGACGGCAGGGCAGCTCCCGCG
>NW_010557500.1:0-573 GCF_000687285.1 Phaethon lepturus | reverse complement strand
CGAACGGCGACACGTCCACAGTAAACCCGAGTCAAACCGGTGGGTCCTTCAGACTGTACCGGCCCTGACCTTGGCCCCTCGGATGGGAGAGTGGATTCCCACTGCCTGCAGCATGTCAGTGCTCCCACTTAACCCATTAAGCCATGGCAGCGCTGCTCCTGGAGCAGGCTGGCTGGTGACATACGGTGATGCAAGCTCTCCCTCAAGCACAAACCACCAAAATACACAGCAGTGTCCATACGGTGCAGGAGTGCTGCTCATGGCCTGCTGCACTTGGTGACGGGGCACAGAGCCTGTGACATCCACTGTGACACCCACCCTCTCTGCGTGGGACCCCGTGGGTGCAGAGGTGCAGGCGCAGACTGAGGCGCTGGGATGGGGATGGGGTCGGGGGTGCGTTGGGGTTGGGATGGGGACAGGGCTGCCTGAGCTGGGCTCACAGTCCCAGCTCGGCACCAGCACGCGGGCTCTGCTGGGACCCAAACACAAGTTTTCCTGGGGAAATGCTGGTTCCTGCCCTATCTGGTACATGCAATTAGCAGCGGCCATGGAGGCGTGTGAAATGAAGCAGCC
>NW_010557499.1:0-1718 GCF_000687285.1 Phaethon lepturus | reverse complement strand
GGTAGGGGGTCCCTAGGGTTCCCGAAGGCTGGATGTCATGAGTTGGGGGGTCCCTAGGATCCCCGAGGGCTAGGTATTATGGGGTAGGGGTCCACATAGCCCCAGCACAGGACTAGCCAAGGGAAAGGAGTCCCCAGGGCACCCCAGGGCTTGGTATTATGGGCTGGGGGATGCCCAGGGCTTGGTATTACAGGGTAGGGGTGCCCATAGCCCCCCAGGACAAGATTAGCAAGGGGAAAGGGGTCCCCAGTGCCCCCTGGGATGGGTACCACAGAGGGGGGGGTCCCTAGGACCTCCCAGGGTGGGTATTATGGGGTAGGGGTCCATGAGCCCCCCAGGAGGGGGTTAGCAAGGGGAAGGAGGGGGGACACCCCCTCCATGGGGATGGGGGGTCCCGCGGAGGATGCCGGCACCGGAGGATGCCAGCACCAGGTACAATGAGGAATGGGGTCCCCAGAGCCCCCCAGGATCAAGCATCAGGGGGAGGGGAGGGTGACACGCCAGGGCCCCCAAGGGTGGACACCGTGGGCAGGTGCTCTCAAGGGCTCCCTGGGACCACGTATTTTGGGGAGGGGGCCTCCCCAGTGCCCCCAGGTTGTGGTATGATGGAGAGGAGTCTTATGAGCCCCTATGACAAGGTAACAAGGAGAAGGGGGAGGGCAGAGACCCCAAGATCAAGTACCATGGGGTCTTCTAGGAGGGTCCTGGAGCCCCCCAGGGAGGGTCACCATGGGGAGGGGCTGCCAGGGTCCCCCAGAGCCGAGCACCGTGGTCATGGGCTCCCCAGGACTGGTAGCAAGGGGAGTGGGTGTCCCCTGAGCCCCCCCCAAGGCTGGATCCCGTAGGGGAGAGCTCTCGGGGTCCCCAGGGACCAACTGTCATGGGATGGGGTCCCCCAGCGCCCTCCAGGGCTGGATGCCACATCCAGGGGGTCCCCAGGGCTCCCCACGATGCGGTAGCGGAGGGAAAGGGGTCCCGAGTCTGCTGGGGGTGGTTACCATGGGGATGGGGGTCCCCAGGACCAGGGAACATGAGGAGGGGGTCCCCCAGTACCAAGCACCTTGAGGAAGGGGAGCTGCAGGGGCCCCCAGGACCAGGTGCTATAGGGGAGGGGTCCCCCAGGACCAGGTACCTTGAGGAGGGTCCCCATGAGGTTCTCCTACGGGAAAAGGGTACCCAGAGCCCCCCAAGACCAGATACCATGCGAGAGGGGGGTCCCCCCAGGAGCAGATGTTATAGGGAGGGGGTCCCCAAACCCCCTGGGATGGACAAGATGGGGAAGGGGTCCCCTGAGCCTCCCCAGGACCAGGAACCATGGGGTCCTGTGAGCCCCACCCCAGGATAAGACCCCAAGTTCATGTCCCGGGGGAAGGGGGCTCCGGTACGATAGGAAGGGGGTCCCAGTGTCCCCCCAGCACTGGGTACCATGGGGGGGGTCCTACAAGCCCCCCCAGGATGTAGCAGCTTGGGGAGAGGGTCCTCAAGGTCCCCAGGGGCAGATACCGCAGGGAGGGGATCCCCCAAACATCAGGGGCCACAGGGAGGGCCTCCCCAGAATCAGTTACCAGAGCTGGGGAGGGGGGCTCAGGGCTCTGCCCTGCAGAAGGTGGGAGGGGTCCCCCAAACCCCCCAGGAGCAGCTGTGGGGCAGGGGAAGGCCCCCACACCCCCCAGGAGCAGCTGTGGGGCAGGGGGGAGGCTCTGAGGATGTCTCACCCC
>NW_010557498.1:0-1386 GCF_000687285.1 Phaethon lepturus | reverse complement strand
TCTGTGGTGGCTGGTTATTAGGAGCAGCACAAGAGATTAAATGACAGCAAACTCATGATTTCTCTTTTTTTCCTTTTTTCATTTCAGCAGCAACTCGGAAATAGGGCTGATTATAAAAGGAAAAATTCCCCATGAGTCACGCAGCTTCCAGACCAAGAAAAAAAATAGCCAGTATCAGCCCGAAGTGACCAAAACACACGCTCGGATGGACAGAATTTGACTTCATTCGTAACGATGCTCGGGGTTTGTGCAGCCACACACATCCCTACAAACTCCCTCCGGGGTTTCCAGCTGGAGCTGCGAACCAGCCCCGCGTCAGGATCCATCGTAACAGAGCATCGCATTCGAGTGCATTTGCTGAATCATTCATTCAGGCTCCTGTACTTAATTTCTCCAGGATACATTTAATACCTTCGCTCCCGTCCTAAGGAGCTGTGGGACTCATTGGGAGGAGAGCGCAAATGGCTTCGGCTCTGACCTCGTGCTCAGCTCTGCAAGGAAATCGTTCGTTTGGGTTTCCCTGATGAGCGCCAAGGTAAGAGAGGTCAGTGTCCGGCCCTAGAGATATAAATAATAGTTTAGAGATGACCCAGCTCCGCGCAGGGATCTCCTGTTGAACACTGCTACCCATGGTTGGCAAAGGCTGAGTTGCTGCATGCTTACCTCCACTTCTGAAAAGAGGAGAAATGGGGTTTTAAGAAAATAATGCTTCATAACACTAGGCATGCTGTTGGAGAAGAAAAAGACAAGGCAGAAGCCAGGAGCTGGTAAAAGCTACAGCTTGTAATTTCATTGCACCTTCTCTACTCAATAAATGGGTTTCAGTCAGAGCATCTCTCCCATCCAACCCAAAAAGGACCTGAAGGGTAAGTTGATTGCATTGATCGTGCATGCATTTTCCTGGCAGGGAATGTGGCCCAGTCCCTCGCTGCTCCCATCCAAAGTACTCCACTTGCTTATTACGGGAATATCGCCAGAGACTCCGGGGCCAGGGAGCGGGATGCTGCGGGGAATTCATTGCTCTCTGAGTGCTAGGAACATTAAGAGAGAAGGCAGAGCAGGGGGGTAATGCAGCGGCTCAGCCTTTTCCCCATCATGGCCGCTGGCAGCCTATCACTCCTGCTACGAGTTTTGACGGCCCCGTGGGATCGTTCTCACAGGGCTGTCGTTAACCCTTACGAGAACGGCACGAAGGAGCTTGCCCGTGGGGAGGGCAGCACGGATCTGCTGAGACAAACTGCCCTCGTGCAGCTCCTGCCCACCCCTGAGCCGGTGCTCAGCCCTGCCACCCCTCACGTGTGCATCCTCCTCTTCCTCCCCAAGCAAGAAACTCCCTCTCCATCCTACCTACACCCCCACAGCCGGCTGTGATAATGCTCAGGCGCC
>NW_010557497.1:4611-5131 GCF_000687285.1 Phaethon lepturus | reverse complement strand
GCCTTTATCGCTCGGTTTTGCCCATTCTGGCTCAGAAAGGCACATGCAACAGCCCTTGATGCCGGTCCTGGTCAGGCTCTGAGCCCTGGCTCTTCGACGCCCAGAATTTAGGAATTTACTGAACGTAACTAACGCCAGGTAATAGTCAAGACGCCGGCTGCATCCTGAAATGTCTTGGACTCCCGGGCAGAAAACTGCACCGAAATGTGTTTCCTCTTCTGTATAAATTACATCCGGAAAACGCAGAATTGATAGGATTTTTAAATAGGTGCCTTATTTCAACTTCGCTCGCTAGAAACGATGCTGTTGCACAGAGTAATTACATAATAAATTTGTTAGAGGAATATAAAACCATAAAAGCAGCGGTAATGGTTTGCAGTTTAATAGCTGAATTGTAAATGAATTTTCCTTTCGCGGCTTTAATGTAGCAGGCTGCCACAATTAAGAGAACATTCTTTGGGGTGCCTTGAATTTTTTGTTGTTGTTGTGAAGTTCAGTGTCATTAACTCTCTGGTTTAAA